>NW_014012703.1:18946-20025 GCF_000611645.1 Monoraphidium neglectum
GGGGGGGGGCGGTAGGTGCGGCGGTTGGTGCAGCGCTTGGTGCAGCGCTGGACGTGGCGAGCCCCTGGGCTGGGGCCGGCGGCCCCTGGTTTTGCTGCTTCGAGGATCCAACTTCGTGCATGTCCATGTACACACGCA
Organism: Monoraphidium neglectum; assembly: GCF_000611645.1. Taxonomy (NCBI): domain Eukaryota; kingdom Viridiplantae; phylum Chlorophyta; class Chlorophyceae; order Sphaeropleales; family Selenastraceae; genus Monoraphidium; species Monoraphidium neglectum. The sequence goes on from NW_014012703.1 coordinate 19,085, forward strand.
TCAGTGTGTACGCACACACATCTGTTGTGTAGGGTGGTATCTTGCGCGCACATGCACTGATATGCGCCACAACTCGTGCACGCACACGGCCAACGCACCCACAACACATACACCGACATCCCCCCGTCAAACAAACAGGGGCGTGGTGTGCCAGTTCCGCGTGATGGACGGCAGCGTGTCGCGCGGCGACACCGTGGTGATGATGAACACCGGCAAGGAGTACACCCTGGACGAGATCGGGGTGCTCGCGCCCTCCAAGGTCCCGGTGAGAGCCCCTGGGCTGGCTCAACTCCCCGCTGCCCCCTCCCCTTCCCCCCTCCCTGTGGCGCCGAGGGGCACTACGGCTAGTCAGTCTCAGTGCGATAGCGGGACCCGGACCCTCCAGCGCCCTGGGTTTCACGTGTCTGGTGGAACGCGCTGGATTCGGCGCAGCGGGGTGGGAGTCAGGCGGCTTTGGTTCGCAGCCCGAGAGACGCTGGGGCGTCTGCTGTGAAGGGAGGCGTGACAGGGTGGCTGAACTAGGTGTTGGGTTTGGGGAGAGGACGTTGTCGGCCTCGCGAGCCGCCGCATCCACGTGGCCCGCCGTGTCGCCTCACGGCGGACGGTTCCTTACCGCCGGACCCGCCCGGCCCCCTGTGACGCCCTGACCAGCCCCAGCAAGCCAACCGACCCGAACCAACAAAACACCCAGCCTCGGCCGGCCGACTTAAACCGACCCATAAAACCGACCCACCCGCCGGCCGGGCAAACCAGGTGGACACCCTATATGCGGGTGAGGTGGGCTACCTCGCTGCCCAGATCAAGTCGGTGCAGGACGCGCGCGTCGGTGACACGGTGACACTCAAGAAGGTGCCGGCGGTTGAGGCGCTGGACGGCTATCAGGATGTGCAGCCGATGGTGTACTGCGGGCTGTTCCCGACGGACGCGGATGACTACCAGGT
>NW_014012702.1:0-18507 GCF_000611645.1 Monoraphidium neglectum
TCCGGAGGGTGACATACAGGTGCGAAAATGCATCTGTCCGTCGCTGAGCAGCATACGTCCGCCCGCCGCCTACCTTTCTGACGCCTGCATATATAGTACTAGGTATAGGCGTCCAAAATGCGGCCCTGGGTCTTCCAGATGACTCAGCGCTGCCCTGGCCGTCGCATGAAGCGAGCAAAAAATTGCGTGACAGAAACACCCTGATGCTCTGCTGGTTGGAACTGTTCTCACGAGATGGTGCGCCATCGCTCTGCTGGCGCCACTGTTGACAAGGTGGCCCTGCAGATCACCGCCGCTGCATCCAAGCCAACTGCGTGTAACCGGTCGAGACTGTGGAAATACAGTAGTGGGCAGACTGATGGTTCCAGTCAAGCAAGTAGACCTGGGATTCAGTTACGGTACACGCGGCGCCATTTGACCAACTAGTTGCTGCCTGCTTGACTAAGCTTGTTCTGCATCAATCGTAGATTGAGTGCGCCGCTTGCCTCCTGTGCAGCAATCAATGTCTCAAAAACAACCAAGGATGGTCGCAACCACTTGCTTGTTGGACAAGGCATTAGTCATCTCAGCACGCCCAGCAACCAAGCGTGGCCACAGGCATTGATCGACAATCATTGTCAGCACAAGCAGCGCGCGAGGCTGTGATGATCTTGACCGCGCCATGGTCAGGTGATGGCACAGGAAGCAGCCCCAACACTTGGAATGTGGCATCACTTTTTGATATGGCAAAAGCCACCAGACAATCGCCTCAATCATCTCTGCGCACTCTGAAATGTCTGAGGCATGCAGCCAAGCACACTGCCACATGGCCCAGGACAGTGCATGGCCGTGCGCGCCTCCCTCGTTCGTGCCCCCCCCCTCTGCGACACAAGAAGATGGCCTCAAAATACGAACAGCATGACAGTGTGACGCTCTTACAAGTGCGTAGCTTGATCTGTGTATGCACTTTACATCGGCAAAGGAAGCCGTGAAATCAATCAGTGCGAAATTCACACGCAGTCATGTTATTTTGGCCAGCATGATGCTTCCTGGCCCTGATCATCAGGATGACGAAAACCCAAGCCCTTGCCAGGGTCGCAATGGTGTCTCACAACGTAGTGGTCAACACGGTCAACACGCGCACTGCTGGTGCGATCCAACGAATGTCGTCTATGACAGCCAGGCTTGGCAAGGCAGCCTGGCAACTGCCCTGCCTGCAGATTGCAGCTGGAGGGGCACGATCATTCGAACAGCAGCACGTGTTCGTCTCACTATACAGCCCCGCACGCTTGCGCGTGCGTCCGACTCTATACCTGCATGCCACTCCCTCCCCTCGTCATGCGCCGTAAAGCATGCATGTCCCAAGCCAAAGCGGGCGAAGTCCCGGCACGCCGCCAGGCTGCAGGTTTACTCGTTGTCGCGCGCCCTTGCCCTGACGCTGCTACCGACGCGCTGCGCGACGTCGCGCGGTGTGGCGAACTGAGGCCGCACAGTCAGCACGCTGCCCGGCGCCGTCACCCCAGGCAAAGCCTGCGGAACGCGAGATCGGCAGCAGGCAGGCAGGCAGGCAGGGCGCGCGAGGGTTGGGGGGCGGGGCTGTTGCAAGCAGCGACTCCACGCACAGACGCGCTTGGCAGCCGCACGTGGGCGGCGCCTGCTGTCACCAGCGGGCGGCGTCATTGGGCGTGGGGCAGCCATCAAGGCAGTGGTGGCGGTGAGGTGGCGGGCAGCAACCATGCAGGGCGTCCGGCCTGGGCGTGAAGCTGCCTCACCTTTGAGTCCAGAGCATGATACACCGCCGCAGCGTCCTCCGCCTCTCGCATGTTGACAAAGGCGTAGCCGCGCCGCGGGAACACGGCCACAGACTCCACCGGACCAAAGCGCGCACACACCGCTTCTAGTATCACTTGACACCGCGGGCCCCGCACCTGTGTATGGGCGGCGTCCGTGGCGTGTGTAGCATGTGGCATGGCAGTCGGTTGGGTTGGGGACAAGTCATGCACACTTTGCCATCGAGAGGGCCTGTGGCGATGGGCCGGGTACCGGCTGGCGGCTTGGTTGCGGGTTGCGTCATGATAACAGGCTGCCCGCCCCACTGATGCTGCGTCCGCAAGCGTGCGTGTCGCTCTCACGTTGACCAAGTGCAGCGAACGCACGCCTCTGGCCCTCGCTGCGCCCTCCCATGCCGCTGATCCTCTGATGTGTGCGCCGCGCTCGCCGTGGGCTGCGCGGACACGCGCCGGCGACGCCGGGCCCCGCGGCGCCTCATCGCGCGGCGCCGGAGCGCGGGCCATCCGCGCCTCTGGCAGGCCGTCCCTGCCCACAACTGCATACCCCGCTCTCTCCAGCTCCGCCCTCTGCCGCAGGTCGGCTGCAGAGCCAGGGTTGCCGGCCCGCATCACAAACCATTTGGAGGCCGGGCTGGACACGCGCTGCAGCAGCAGGAGCCCAAGCTGTGACTGGAGCGCGCAGGCCAGGCCGAATGCGTCTCCAAACAGCTGTGAAAGCAGGAGGCCGCCGGAGCGAGGGGTCCACGAGTGGTTGAGAGCCGTTGCGTCACGAAATGACACAATGTGTGGCCTTAATGGCTGCTGAGCACTCTGACCCTTGCCGTGGCCCATCCGCTGCGACCGCTGCAGTCCAGCCTCGGACTCGGACGCACACGCAAGCCGGCCTCCCCCGGCCTCCCCGCCAGTGCGCCCAGGAACCTTCATGGACGCTGGATGTGCTGCTGATTTGTTGCGCGTCTCAATGACGGCCTCACCTTGCAGTACACAACCCGCCGAGATGCCGCCATGAACTCCGACTCAATGACAGCAAAGGGCCTGGGCTCCCGCATCAGTCCCAGGTGCTTGCCGGCCAAAAGGACGAAAATTTGCAGCAGCTGGTGACTCAGAACGACGTCCTTCCAGTCGTTGCGCAGCCGCACCTGTTTGTGGAGCAGGGGCCATGGGGGCAGGCGGACGCGGCGCGTCCATGGGGCTTGCTCAGGGTTGCAACGCCTCCTGTTTTCGGGCCCGTTGCTTGCGCGGCCAAAGCACACGGTCAACCCGGCAGGTTGCCATCAGCATCCCTCAAAAGCTGCTAGGGCTGACAGGTGTCCCACTGACCTGCTCCTGCTCGTCCTCCACCACCTGATGCTGCTCCTGCTGCTGTTGATGCTGCTGCTGCTGCTGCCGCGGCTGCTGCTGCTGCCGTATTGTATCTCCTTGCGGCCTGTACAGCTCCAGCGCACTGCAGGATTGTGCCAGCGATGCGCGCACGGCTGCCTTGCCTCCCATTTCTGGCGGCAGCGCGAGCAGGGCCAGCGGCACAGCCACGTGCCGCTCGGTCCATTTGGACGATGCCGCGCCCCATGAGGGGTGGCGCAGGTGGGAGTTGAGCTGCCGTGCTGCCTCCTGATACACGTGCACCAGCGCCGCAGCTCGCAGCTCTTCCAGCTGCCTTGCGCTGATTCTGGGGAAGCCGCCGAGCGACTCTATCCCCAGTGCCGCCGGGGCCGCGTCCCAAAGCCAGCGCAGGCCGGGGGCTACCGAAATGCCTTGTGGCGGCGCAGCAGCTGTTGCTTCATCAGGTCCACCGTGCCGTGGTCGGAGTCTTGGACGACCGGGGCTGCGGCTCCTGCTGCTACGCTCGCGCTTCGAACGCGGCCCCCTGTCGCGGCTGAGGTCGCGGCTGCGGCTGCTGCGCCTGCGCGGCCCGTCGCCGCCCACGCGCAGCGCCTGAGCAGCACGGCCGCCTGCGCTGCCTGCCGCCTGGCAGCTGCGGGACCTTGAGCGCGAGCGCGGGCGGGAGCGGGGGCCGTCTTTTGGGGAGCCCTGCTCCGCCACCACGGTGTGCCAGCACCGGCCGCTGTCGGCGCTGCTGGAGGCTCCGGGAGACGTGGGGTGCGACGGCTTCGATTGGCCTGGCGCCAGTCCGAGCCCTGAGCCGCTTGTGGAGCGTTCGAAGGCGCGGTGCTGCCGCTGCTCGTCTGGCTGGGCGGTGTGGCGCTGCAGCACGGGGGCTGGGGTGTGAACAGCAGGGGACGCACAATCTCCTGTGCCAGCAGTGTGCTGGTGCTGCTGATCGCAGCCTTCCTGAGGGTTATCGTGCTGGCCCTGCCGGCCCTGCTCCCCTACCTGACCCTCCTGCTGCTGCTGCTGCTGCTGCTGCTGCTGCTGCTGCGGGTGCTGCTGCTGCTGCTGCTGCTGCTGCTGCTGGGGGTCGTGCTGCTGCTCCTGCTGGGGGTCCTGCTGCTGCTGCTGCTGCTGCTGCTGCTGCTGCTGCGGGTGCTGCTGCTGCTGCTGCTGCTGCTGCTGGGGGTCGTGCTGCTGCTCCTGCTGGGGGTCGTGCTGCTGCTCCTGCTGGGGGTCCTGCTGCTGCTGCTGCTGCTGTTGTTGCTGGTGCTGGTGCTGGTGCAGCTGCTGCTGCTGCGGGTGCTGCTGCTGCTGCGGGTCGTGCTGCTGCTCCTGCTGTGGGTCCTGCTGCTGCTGCTGCTGCTGCTGCTGCTGCTGTTGCTGCTGGTGTTGTTGCTGGTGCTGGTGCTGGTGCTGGCGCAGCTGCTGCTGCTGCTGCTGCGGGTGCTGCTGCTGCTGCGGGTCGTGCTGCTGCTCCTGCTGTGGGTCCTGCTGCTGCTGCTGCTGTTGCTGCTGCTGCTGCTGCTGCCCGCCGAGCGCAGCAATGAGTGCAGCCTGCTGGTCGGCGGGGATCTGCAACGCAAGGCGGGTGGCCAGCTGCGTCAGCAGTTCTGGCGCTTCAGCTTGCAGCGCCGGCGACAGCCGCGCCAGGCACGCGTCAGCAGCGGCCACAACGGGCAGCGGCACGGCGGCGCCCCCGGCTGCTGCGCGGGCGCGCGCCATCAGCGGGCGCAGGTGGTGCAAAGGGCAGCCGCCGGCCAGCTGCGCCAGGCGCGTCAGCAGGGCGCAGCACGCCTCGCCGCGCGGGGGCTCTGTCAAGGTCTTGACAAACCCTTCGCAGAGCTCTAGCACCTGAGGGGCGGCAGGGCGGCGTGGGTTCGCCAGGAGGCATCGATGCACATCACGTCCTCACTTAGTGGCCAGCGGGTGACGGCGCTGCCGCACAGCTGTGCTTGGAAAGTTGCATTATGCAGCCGCTAGCATCAATAGCTGCTGCTTGTGAGCTTCTCTGCTGCTGCGCCCACCTCTTCCGGCGTGAGCAGGGGCGGGCCGCCGTACTCGGCCTCCTGCTGCCGCTCCAGCTCGCGCCACGCGTCGCCCCACTGCTGCGAGCCGTCTGGCAGGGTCTCCAGCAGGGCGCTGACGGGGACAGCCTGCCCGCCGTGCTTGAGCATCAAGTAGCTGGCTGCTGGGTCGACGACGCCTGCGAGGTTGCGCGAGCAGATTCCGTGCTGTGCAGGCCCCTTGGCAAGCACAGTGGGCAGAGGTGGTTGCACACGCGTCAAACAAGATCTCCCAGGTTTTCGTGATTAAATCGGCCTGATGCCGCCCCACCTGCAAGGTCTGCAGCCACATGAGCGCCGATAGCCTGGCCGAGCACCAGCCGGCCGCGCCCGCCGGCGCCGCCTTCATGCCACGCGACTAGGGCGCCCCCGGACACGCACGCGTCCGCGGACGCACGCTCCCCGAGCTGCCACAGCCAGCTGCCTGCCTGAAGCGCGCGCAGCACCTCAGAGCGCGCCAGGTACGCCGTGCCCAGAAGCTGAAGCGTAGCAGGCAAGAGATGGGTGGTGGATCAGGTGTGCGCTGTGCAAGCAAAATCGCGCTCCTGCGCCTGTGCGGCGGGCGTGACGACGCATCTGACGATAGCCAGCACCTTCCGCGTTTGCGATCACAATGAAGAGTTCCGCGGCTCATCTCAATGTTTCGACTTGCAATCCACAGGAGCATCTTTGCCGTAGCACCGACGTCGTGCCAGACCGCAACACCGCGATGCTCAAAGAGAGCCTCACCACATCGCTCGACATGGTTGCGTGGTGCTCGTCCGAGAACTGTGCCTAGATCATGACAAACTAGCGTGATGAGGTGACAATCGCGCAGGGAAACAGTATGCAGCTAGGCTAAGGCTGAACGGATCGGTGTTGTAACACTCCTTTGAAATGTTCTTGGCCAGTGGTGTGCTCGTCACCAGGCCTGCTGTAGACCAGGAGTCGTCACTCGCACTACCCGCCGAAGTGGACCCAAGTGAGTTGCACTCAAGCACCTGACATGCAGGAATGGGTTGTCTGGAAGAAATGGGCTACAACTTCCGCCCTCATATGGGTGTTCCCTCCTGCTAAGGTGTGCTGCTGCCTACAGCTAACACATGCAGGAATTGCCAGCCTGCAAACGCGTACCAACACGCACCTGCCGGTAGGTCGAGGGGCGGGGCCTTTTTTTGGAGGATCTCTCGTGAGCATCCTGATGCTGCTGCAATCAAGCCGCATGGAATTCTGACAAATCTGCTTTTGCAGAGAAGCCGCGTGGCACATCCTGCTGTTACACCTGCTCGCCCCAGGGCACTTGCGCACCACCACCTGGCAGGCACTTCTGCCGTCACTGTGAGCACACACTGTTGTTGGCTGCAACAAAGTACTCAGACAGGACAGGCGGATGTGTGCTGTTATTGAGTGAAATTGACGTGGAAGTTACAAACAAAACTGCCGTGCCCTGTAGTTGCATCCGCTGTTGCGGTGGGATGTGGTCGGGCAGGCGATCGGGTGACAACTGCTCCGATGCATGTGCCACATGTGATGGCGGGGCCACTCAAGGGACCACGCCACACACTATGTTGAGTGGACCCGTCCATTCATTGCAACATCCCACCCCAAAGTTGCAACTCGACTGCAATGTGCGCGCGCGCTGCTGAATTTCCAGGCCGCCCATTTGCCAACTGAGACGGCGGCCGCGGCGGGGCCGTCGCGCAGCACCGCGGCGAGCCCCCGTGGCATTGCCGGCGCCGCCAAGCGGCAGCGTAGTGGCGGGCGTTCTATTGATTCTTGCCGCCGGCGCAGACCGGGTGGCTGGAGTCGGGTGCCCTGCAACTGGCGCCGCCAGCTGGACGGCCCAGCAGGCACCTCGCCAGCGGCGTGGCAGCGGCGGCGGCCACAGGCGAGGGAGGAGAGGTGGGGACATAGGGGAGTTTGCGATGTGCAGCTGCCTCTAGCGATTCAAAAAAAATCGGGCCTCGCCGCTGTGTAGTGCTGCGGCCAGCACCGCAGCCAATACTGCTGCTTTGTTTTCGGGTGGCGGATTGCTGCAACACCTCCTTACATACGGATGGCTACTTTGAATGAAAGTTTGGGCACGCCAACGGTGCCCTTGACGCCGCGCCGCAAAACGAGTTCCCTGACGCCAGGGGCGGTGGACACTTGAGTGGCGCCCGCGCCGCGCCAGGGGCTGCCAGCGCAAACGCGTGGCCCGGCGGCGGCGCGCCTGACACCCCCGCCGAGGCCCGCGGCAGGCCGGCAGGGCGCGGCGCGGAGGCGATCGCCGGGGCCGGGCATGCTGCCGGCGCGGGTGTGGACCGTTGTGGCAGCGCCCCAAGCGAAGGCACTCTCAGCGGCGCGGCGGCGCTGCGCCAAGGTGGTGGCCGCGCCGCCAACTCTGGATACTGGGCCACCACCACCCCCGCGACAGGCGGCGGCTGGGCCGTCGCACGCCCTGGAAACGGTCCGGCCTGCAGGCTAGGGGAGCAAAGCGGCCGGACCCCGGCCGGACCCGCCCCCGTCAGCGGCGCGGCCGGCATCGGCGGCGGCGGCCCGGGCGGCGGCCGCCCCAACATTGGGCGCATCGGACGAATAGCAGGTGGGCGCAATGGAGGCGGCGCCCAGCTCCATCCTGCCAAGGGCCAGCTTGCGTGGTGCGCTGCAAGCATCGCAGCTGCAGGTGCCATCGGGCCGCATTCGAAGAGGCCGCCGCCGGGCGCTGGCGGACGAAAGCCGCCGCCGAGCAATGTTGGGGCGCAAGCGGGAGCGCCCAAGGTAGCGGGGGCCTGTGCAAGTGAAGGTTGGGCGAGGCTGTTCTGAGACGCGGGGCAAGGGGCACCGGGGGCTGCGGCCAGCGGCGCCGCTGCTGCCGCTTTGCAGCCCTCAGTGGGGGGACAGGAGGACAGACAATTCTGCCCCGCAGGCGCGTCTGTGGTCGCCACGAACGCCGGCGCCTCGTCTTCGACCTGCAGGGCGAATACGGGCGTCGTGGGCAGGTGGGTGGGCACGCAGGGATGCGAACAAGTGCTGTCCGCCCGGCCTGCATCAGCAGCACGTCTGGAGTATGCGCAGACACCTCGCATTCCATTCACAGCAGCCGCAGCTGCGGCGGCAGCTGCAGCCGCAGCGGCAGCGGCAGCAACAGCAGCAGCGGCAGCGGCAGCGGCAGCGGCAGCGGCAGCGGCAGCGGCAGCGGCAGCAGCAGCGGCGGCGGCAGCACAGCCGCGACTCCCCTCCCACCAGGCTGGCAGCATCCAGGTTGACCGAGAGGGGCCGGATGAAGCCCAAATTAAAAGGGGAAACTTCGTGTGGGCTGGCCTCGAAGTAAGAGCGGCCCGCGCGGAGCTCCGCCGCTGCTTTGCGTGCCAGCAGCTGCGCCACGCCGTCGGGGCCGGAGGCTCCCGGGAGCGGGCGCTGGAAGCAGATGGGGGCGAGGGTCTGCTGGGCGCCGGCGGAGGCGAATGTGCCGTGGGGGTGGGGTGGGGGACAGGAGGGGGGCGGCGGGCGGCGGTACATGTCGGTGCGCAAGGATGGGTAGAAGAATGCGCACGTGCGCACCGAAATCCTGCCCGCCAGCGCGGCCAGCGGGGGCATGCCTGCTGGCTGCGCAGGCCGAGGATGCCCAGGCACAAACCAAGGTTCAGTCGTTCACCGGTTTTCGGCTGCAACCCCCTCCCCTGCTTTGACGCCAAGCAGCCAGCGCGCCACAGTTTCAAGCGCGCAACCGCTCTCGACACTGCATCATCACCATCAACAAGGGTGTTGTACCGTGACTACCACTGACGCGCCGCAGCGCGTCCCACGAGTGTGATGGCATGGTGACGTCACCCCACGCACGCACCTTGCTTGCCTGCAGGGCGTCCTTGACCTTGTCCAACGCAACCAACACGACGCGGTGGCCCCGCCCGCCACCGACGCCGCCGACGCAGGGCTGCCGCGCCAGCAGCGCAAACTCCCCCGAGAGGTTTGCGAGGGCCCAGAGCCAAAGTGAGCCGTAGAGCAGCATGTAGGCGCGCTCGGGGTCGCCCAGCAGGGGGTGCAGCACACGCACGTCAAGGACAGTGCCTGCGGAGGAGGGGGATGAATGAGGTTGTGGTGGATTGGTGTGTGTGTGTGTGTGTGTGTGTGTGTGTGTGTGTGTGTGTGTGTGTGTGTGTGCGCGCGCGTGCGTATGTGCGCATGAATGGGTTACTGTAGTGGGCAGAGGGACGTTGAGCAAAGGAAGCGGCAAATGGTGCAGGAGTCTATGACACTTTGAGCCAGCAAACGCACCTGGCGACCAGAGAGAGGCAGCAGCAGAGCACCCCGACAGTGTTTGTGCTTCAGAGGCGCATTGAATCCAAGTGCTGCACTATATCATTTGCCGACCAACCAGGCTTGCCTCAGAGCGCGCGCCACGCGCACCTACCCGCCGGCAGGAAAGCCTGGTTGCCGCGCTCGTCCCGCCAGCCATCGTCCCCGGGCGGCGCCGCCCGCGCAGCCCCCAGCACTGCCGGCACGACGAGCCCCTCCAGCCGCCGCCTCATCACGCAGCTGCCGTGGTACAGGCAGCACGCCGCGTCCATGTACCCGCTCGCCAGGGAGACAACTGCCGCGCCCGCGTCGCCCTTGGCGGGGCTCGCGCCCCCACCGCCGCCCAGCCGCGCGGCCTTGACGGCCGTCGGCCTCGCGGCTGCGGCGACACGCAAGACGCCGCCGCAGTGCAGCTGGATTACTTGACCCAGAGGCTTCCCGGCCAGCCCCGCCGCGGCCAGCAGCGCATGCGGGGCGCGCAGCGAAGCAAGCGAGACCCGCGCCTGCAGCCACGCGGGGTCCTCGCCGAGCGGCAGCTGCACGGCGGCTGCGCCCGCCGCAGCCGCCGCGTCGTTGTGCGCCAGCTTGAAGGCGAGGACCATCACGGGCTGCAGCAGCTGCCGGCAGTCCTTGGCGCTCGCGCCCTCGGGCGGCGCGAAGCGCTGCAGCCAGCCTGCCAGCCCTGCATCCGGCCTTTCGGGCCCACAAGGCTGCAGCTCTCCGCCCAATCTGGGCTTTTTGGGGCCCTGGTCAGCCAGGTGGTCGGCATCCCTTGAGCGCTTTGTCATGATGTAGTCTTCATCTAGTTCCATGTCGGAGTCCGCGGCTTGATCCGTCTGCTGCTGCTGCTGCTGCTGCTGCTGCTGCTGCTGCTGCTGCTGCTGCTCATTTAGATCCGTGCTGCGCGGCAGCTGCTTGGCTGCACGCCGGCCCTGCAGCCCCGGCTTGTGCTGCTGCTCCAAGAAGTGCAGCAGGAGGCTGTCTAGCCGGGCCGAGGGGGTCGCGCCCGCCACCGCGAAGCTGGTGGCTGCGGTGCCCTCAGCAGCGGCGGCTGGCCCCGGTGGTGCCTCATTACGAATGGGCTCGCCGCCAACCCGGACGCCGCCGCTGCCGCCCTTGGCCCCAGCCGTGGCCCCGCCGTCATCCGCACCATCTACAACACAGCGAGTGTCCGACCCTTTGCAGCTTGGCCGCGCACAGCCCGCGCCGCTCTGATGGGCTGCATCGTGAAATTCGGTTCCCGGTGTCTGCCCACGCGCTACCTCCTCGCCAACGTCCCCTTGCGGCTGGCGCTGCCGCCCCGCCGCTGCTGTAGCGGCTCCATCAGGCACCGAGGGCGCCGACGGCGGCTCGGCCGCCACCACGTATGCGCCAGGCGCAGCAGCCGCCGGCCTGTCGTTTGTTGGGTCTGGCCTGTCAAGCGCGCCGCCGCCACACGCGCGGGCCCCGCTGCAAATATCGACGCGACTCATTGGCGAGCCACCATCGTCACCCATACAGGGTGCCCCTGCGGTGGACTCCTGGCGGGCTGTTTCACTGCCTGGGGCTGTGACGCGTCGCAGCGCAGCGTCTGGTCGGTCGGCATTCGCGGTGGGGTGCAACCGCAGCGGCAAAGCGGCGTGCGCTGCCTGCTGCTGCTGGTCGGAAGACACGTGGCAATCAGTGCGCGCAGGGAGCAGACTAGCCTCTGTCTCCTCGCTTCGCGACGAGTGATGCTGCTGCGGCTCCGGCTGCTGTTCCTGCTGCTGCTGCTGCTGCTGCTGCTGCTGCTGCTGCTGCTGCTGCTGCTGTTGCTGCTGCTTGTCAATCTTGCTGCTGCCCTGAATTGGCAGCATTTCTTCGCTGACGTGCCCCTGCTCTGACGCTTGCTGCTGCACGCCATTTGCCATAGCCGTCGTGGCGGCCTGCTCCTGCTTCTGTTCCTGCTCGTGCTCCTGCTCCCGCTCCCGCTCCCGCTCCTGTTCCTGCTTCTTATCCTGCTGCTGCTGCTGCTGCTGTGATGGCGACACTGCTGCCCCCTCCTGGGATTGCTGCGCCTGCGGCCCGCCAGCGAGCTGTGAGTGGAATGCGGCAACGTCGGCGGCAGAAAGCTCCTCCTCCAGGGCAGCAGCAACCTGCTGGAGCAGCAGGGGCGCCTCTGCCCGCAGCGCCGCCGGCAGCTGCGCGAGGCAGCTGTCCGCCGCAACCGCGGCGCGCTCCGGGACAGGCACGCCGCGGGCCGCGGCCGTGGCGCGCGCCATCAGCCGCCGCAGCTGGTGCAGGTCGCGGCTGTCGGACAGCTGGGCGACTCGCAGCAGCAGGGAATGGCAGGTCGGAGCGGAACCATGGGGAAGCAGGATCCGGAAGAATCCTTGACAGAGGCTCAGGGCCTGTGGGTTCAGAATACAGGGTCATTAGGAGGAGGGGGGTGATTGAGGGTGTTGATCCTGGGTGCCCAGCATTCATTGTGTACTTGGCGCGCCGCAAGGAAGGTGCGGATGGGTGGTGTGCATGCTATTCCATCTCCTACTGTGCGCCTCTCAGTGTGCTGTGGCAATGAAGGGCGCTAGTGACACACACATTCGTTGGACAAATAGCCAGGCCATGTGCGCTCTCGTCGCCGCGAGTACCTCTTCCGGCGTGAGCAGGGGCGCGCCCGCGTACTCGGACTCCTGCTGCCGCTCCAGCTCGTGCCACGCGTCGCCCCACTGCTGCGAGCCGTCTGGCAGGGCGTCCAGCAGGGCGCTGACGGGGACAGCCTGGCCGCCGTGCTTGAGCAGCAGGTAGCTGGCTGCTGGGTCGACGACGCCTGCAGATGGGCAGCCGCATACAGAGCACATAGATGCGTGACATTATAACTATTGGTTCACAGACATCAGTTGTTAAGTCATAGACATCCAGACATCAGTCGTTGGTTGATACCTGTACTTGCAAAGCAGGCGGACGGCAAGGCGCAAACCGCCATGGGCGCTCAAAACGACAAATACATACCTGCAGGGTTGATTGCTACGTGCGCGTTCAGGACCTGCCCAAGAGTGAGAGCCGCGCTGCCGCCACCGCCGCCGCCACACTGGGACCTCTGCACTCTGGGTGCAGGGAGGTGGAAGGCAACCAGTGCGCCCGCGACGCACGAATCGCATGTGGCACGCTCCCCGAGCTGCCACAGCCAAAACCCCGTTTGCAGGGCGCACACGACCTCGCCGCGCGACAGGTACCCTGCACCAAGCAGCTGCGGTGTTGCAAGGGGGGATGCAAAGCGTGCGCAGCACGCCGCAGCTGGGCTTGGGCGCTTGCACAGACTCGGACCGCTGTGCCGTTTGTGGACACGGTCATGTTTTCTGTTGTACTGAGCAAAGCAAAGCACTTGCTGAGCCCCTCGACAAGCGAGGCAATTCACAGTAAATTATCAGATATCACAGCAAAGATCATGGTTAGCATATTGCACAGAGTGGAACATTGGCGACTCACCGCATTGTGAGACATCGTGCGCAGTAGCAACAGAACTTACATCATGTATTCAAGTACAAAACTTGACGACGGACAACGCAGTCGCAGATCGATGATCTGACTCACAGTGTGCTGAACGGAGTGCTTGCTTACGGCAGAAAGGGCCATGGCACAGATGAAGTTTATACATGACACTCAGCTGAGGGACAAGCGTGATCAAGGGGATGCTGTTGAAGGGCGCCGTGGTGATTACTAAATGGCCGTACTGCCCGCAGTGCCTGCCCCTGGGCTGTCGCAAACAGCGCAGCGAGCGCCGCAGGTGCCCTGAGGGGTCACCGGACCGGCAATGCCAACGTGTTACTGAGCCCAAGCACGGACCACCCCTGCCCGGCGAGCGACCGGCCCGCCGCCCCCAGACCGAGCCCTTTCAAAAAAGGAGGCCACTCAGCAGAGGGCACACCAAACCACTAGCAGCAAAGACACACCCACCGGCAACGCCCAACAGCAACAAACACACCAGGCCCCACGGGCCTCAAGGGCAGCCTGCAACACACAGGGCAATGCGATGCACAAACACGCCACGCCTAGGCCGAAGCCAGCAGCTCTGCACGAGTCGACGCCACTGCACGCGCCGCCGACCGCCGCCAGCGCCGAGCCGGCGCCACTAGACACCCCGCTGCGCCGCCCGCAGCATGCGGCGAGACGCCTTCACAGCCTCCTGGCCTGCGCTGGAGGCGTACACGAGCGCGGCATCAGCCCCCCGCCCGTCGAGGATCTTGCGGGGGGACCCCGCGTCGCCCTGCGCCTCGCGCGCCGCCGCCTTGAGCACCTGCTTAATCAGCGGGTCAGACCCGAGCGCTGGCAGCCCCCGCTCCGCCGCGCAGTCCTCCAGGTGCGACACCGCCCGCGTGATCGCCGGCAGCCGGTGGCCATGCTCAGTCATCAGCATCACGTACTCCGCCACCCGCCTCGCCGTCGGCGACGCCGCCACCCCGCTGGCCTTACAGAAGCGGCTGAAATCCCGCCACACTGAAGAGCGCTGCGCCAGCGTGGCAGGAGCAGCCGCCTTCTGCTTAAACGCCTCCAGGCGCGCCGCCACCTCATGACGCTGTACGCGCTGAGGGTCCCACTTTGTGACCGGCACTGCGTGGCGCCCCTGCCTCTGCCCATGTCGCACTGGCGAGTCATGAGCGAGGTGTAAAGCAACGGTGTTTCAGCGCCATGTCAGGTGTGCCTCCAGCATACGGTGTGCCCGGCAGCACGCGTGCGCGCCATGCGCTACGCCGTCGTGCCCGCAGCTGCGTGAGAAATTGAGAAGCACTGCCCCGCGGCCCCAGCCGGCACCAAGCAATCACACTGCTGAACCGTGGTGGCTGCAACAGCTTGAGCCATCTTGACCGAAGGGATCCTCACTCCCGCAAAACCACCACACCTTTCGTGCCAGGCTTGTCGGGGTTCTTGGTGGCCGGGCGCTTCACCACCTCCATGATGGCCGCCAAGCCCTTATCAGTCAGGGCCTGCTGCCCGCTCTTGGTCTGGGCTTCAATCGTCCCCAGGATCTCCTGAAATTGCGCCGTGGTCAGCGGGACCGCACCCGCCTGCCCCCGCCGGCGCTTAGCCGGCCGAGCCTGCTCGCCCTCCGACTCATCTGATGAGCTAGCACCCTGGTCGTCAGACGGCTCCTCGCCGCGCCGATTCAGAGCCCTGTCGGAATCAGCTGCCCTCGCCTTGGCGCTGATCTTATCTCGACCACGTCTGGTCTTTTTGTTGGCTGCCGGCTGAGTCGCTGGCCCTTCAGCCTTGCGGCTGCTGCGGCCGTGCCGCTGAGACATGCCCTCCCCAGGCCGACCCATCCTGATCAGATCGCCTGATTATGCTGAGAACGCTGCTTGGGTACCGGTATGACGCACCACCACAAACTCCCACCAATTTTGTCAGATCAGGCTGTGACTTGTACAGGCTGTGCAAATCTCATTATATTCATCTATAGTGTTTGTCACAATATAATATCACTCTTGCCAGTGGGCTCTGATGCTTCCGCTCAAATGATCTGTGCCACAAGTGGCTAGCAATACACCGATTGCAGGTCAGCCCATCTGATACCGATCGACGCGATGGCGCCCAAGGCGGCCAAGAAGGACGAGCTTCAACAAAAGAGCCCTGCAGAGTTCTTTGCCGACAACAAGAACATCGCCGGCTTTGACAATGTGCGCCCGCTGGCCGCTGCGATCGTTGCATGGCTGCCGCGCGCTATCCCATTGGCAGAGTGACACGTGCGCGGCTGATCAGGGTTGGTTGGCACGAGCATCGTGCATGTATGTGTGCCACCTGGGGTGCAGCAGCAAAAGCTATGCCACATCAGGCAGTGCCCGCACGGTTTGGTGCACACTTCTGTGCTGTGCCCCTGGCTAGCGGCTTGGTCGGCTCACTTTAGTACCCCTCGCAACACAATCACCTCCGAGGCGCATGCCGCTGCTCGGCCCTATGCACGCACGCATCGCTCTGCGCGCCCGATGATGCCACTTCTTGGGTTGCTGACAAGGCGCTCTACAGCCGCATGGGCGGCCAACACCCAACTATCGCAATCCCACTTTTCTGCCCGCTCCTAGAGCATGGTCCCTGAATCAGACCAGTTTGGGCGTGTTCACCTGGCACCCATGCACTTCGGCACACACCAGCTATGTCACCACCCTCTCCCACACCACTCTCTTTCCCTACAAGTGTTGACTGTCACAGGCCCAACAGGCAGGCGCGCCTTCTTCCCCTTGGAATTTCCAACGAATCCCTGAGCACCCCCCCCTCACACATGAAGACACGCCCGCACGCGTGCACACACAGATACACGCATGAGCGCACGCGCGCGCACACACATACACACACACACACGTGCGAATGAGCACACACACACACACACACACACACACACACACACACACACGTGCGCATGAGCACACACGCACCCCCCTCCCTCCCACACACACGCTTACACGCACACGGCCGCAGCCTGGCAAGTGCCTGTACACCACCGTGAGGGAGCTGGTGGAGAACGCACTGGACAGCGCGGAGAGCATCAGCGTGCTGCCAGAGATCACCATCACTGTGTGAGCGCGGTTTAGGGTCAAGGGTGTGAGGGCGGCACCACCACGTCCCATCAGCAGAGGGGCCAACTCCCTTGATTTCAGCACAAAGTTCATGTCTGCAGGGGTGGCTGCAGGCTGTGAGGCTGTGGTGCGTGAGTAGGGGCATGTGGTTGGGTTGCAGTCAAAACAGGGGCAAGAATGACACCATGCCGGAAAATGAATGCACGCCCTTGACAGCCCCGCACATGCACAGCTTTTTGGACCAACCACCTTCAACCAACCACCACCAAACCACCGTGCGCCCCAGGGAGGAGGTGTCTAAGGCGCGTCTGAACCGCCTGAGGGGGGTGGAGCACCACGACAGGATCGACGAGGCCCTCTACCAGGACTGGGAGAGCGAGGACGCGAGGAGGGTGATCTGGGGCGATCTGGGGTGATCTGATCCAGGGCAAATGGCGATCTGGGTCCCATTTGGGCGACTATTTTGTGACCTTGCTGCAAGCCTTGATCGAAGCATTTGGCATCGCTCGCTTGTGCTGCGCTGTTTTTGAGTCCCACCCGCTCGCGCGCCATCTTCCTTGCCCCTCCCATGTCCCCAGCGCCGCCTGGCCAAGGAGGCAAAAGAGAAGGAGCGGCTGGAGAAGATCGCAACAAAGGTTTGGGGGACGGGTTGCAAGAGGATGGGCCAGACGCCAGCAGCCAGTAGGCCACGCGACGCGCCCTGCACCCACCCGCCCCTGCACCCACATGGCGCCCTGGCCCCCTGGCTCAACGTCGAACCGCCGGATCTGGCGCTTGCCCACCACCCATCTCGGCGCGAGGGCAGAAGGGGGAGGCGGCCGCGGCGGTGGAGCGCAAGGCGTCCGATGCGAAGCGGGCCAAGGAAGGGGTGGGGCGCGGCAACCTCTTCTACAGGGTGACCGTCAAGGTGGGGGGCTGGTGGGTGTGCTGACTGCTTGGTGGGGTGGCGCAACGAGATGATACCTCTGCTTCGGGGGTGCCGGGTTGGGGTGGGCGCGTGCATCAAGATCACGCCCCAACCGCCGAGGTGGGGCTGGGATTGCTGGGGTTTAGGGGTGTCCTGATGTGTACTGAGATGAAAGGAGTCAAGGAGCCCTGCTGATCCTGATAGCCCCAAATTTGTTGACGTCTGCCCCCTCCCAGGACAATGGCAGCGGCATGCCCCACAAGGACATCCCTGACATGCTGGGCCGCGTGCTGTCCGGCACCAAGTACGGTGCGCCCTGAGCACGCCGTCGCCTTGCTCTGCCCTGCCAGCAGTGGGCCGTGTTGCGATGCAAGGCCGCGGTGGGGATGGGATGGTGCTACAAAGGCTTGACAGGACGTGCTGGCATTGCGGAGGGGGTGCCAGTAACAGCTGTCCTGTGATCACGGGGACGCCCCACTGCGCACCCCGCACCCCCAATACCACCAAGCACCTGAGCTCTGGCCCCAAGAGGCGCCCTGCCTTCAAAGGGGCCTGACCTCACATATGTCCCTTGACACCCGCTCCTGCATTCAGGCGTGAAGCAGACGCGCGGCAAGTTTGGTCTTGGCGCCAAGATGGCGCTGATCTGGTCAAAGATGACCACAGGGCTGCCCTTCACCATCAGCTCCGCCACCAGGTGGGGCAGAGCTGGGCTGACGTTGCTTACTTTAGGGCAGTTCGAGTTTTGTGCTGGCTGAATTTTTGGGATGGGGCTCATGTGGTGGTCGGCAAGGGTACGGTAGGGATGCTGGCCCTGGGCGGGGGGTTGGGGTGGTGCAGGCGGTCGCTGCACGTACTGCGCTGTGTGCGGGTGAGCGGTGCGCCCTTTGACGGCAGCCGCAGCTGCAGCAGTGGCAGCGCAAGGCAGCCGGGTTGTGGCAGCAGCGGCAGCTTCTGCTGCTAGGCCCTTGCCACCCTCGAAACCCTCCAGAGCTCACTCCAGGGAGGCGGATGCAGCGCAGACGCCCGGGGCTCTCTCAAAGCGCTGTGCAGCTCGGGCTGCGGACGGCGCCATGTGTCGCGGCCAGCCTTGCTGGAACACTTACATTGGCATGCCACCCCCCTGACTGTCTTTGTATGCATCGTCCTGTGTCTGAACCCAATCGTCAGGCGCCAGGACTTCAGGAGCCACTACATCCTCGACATCGACATACACAGGTGAGTTGATATGATCCATTGCGGGCGGCTGATCTGTTGGTGATGTGTCGCCTTTGATCAGTCGCTGTCGTCGCGCACCCGCCTTTGCCCTTTGGATCGTAGCATCTACGCTTCACCTGCCCGCCCCAACATCCCCCCCCCACCTGTGGCTGTTGAACCCGCATCCCAGCAATGTGGCCGCATCCGAAGCCCCCCCTCACCAAACCCACTCCTGCGCCCCTGTTCTCCCCTGGACTCCGTTCGCAAAGACGATCTCCTCATGCAGCCCCCTCTGCCCTGGTCGAGACCCTAAATCTTACCTCCACTGCCCTCCCCCCCCCCCCAAAGGAACGAGCCCAACGTCCACAAGGAGAGCAAGCTGGACAACAGCGACGGCTGGCACGGTGCGCACGCGCACGCGCATGTGTATCGATGTATGCGTTGTGTGTGTGTGTGTG
>NW_014012701.1:0-11728 GCF_000611645.1 Monoraphidium neglectum
CAACCCACCCCGAGTGCCAGGAGCGCATCGCGGCGGAGCTCGACGCACAGGGGCTGCTGTACAAGCCCGGCTGCCCCCCGCCGCGCGAGCTCGTGCTGGACGACCTCAAGCGGCTGCCTTACCTGTCGGCCAGCCTCAAGGAGGCGATGCGCATGCTGCCCGTCGTGTCCCTCATGGCCCGCGTGGCGGAGAAGACGGTCAAGGTGGGGCCCTACACGGTGCCCGCGGGCACCATCGTCGCGACGCCGCTGTTCGCGATCCACAACACCAAGCACAACTGGGAGGCGCCGGAGGAGTTCCGGCCCGAGCGCTGGGCGGACGTGCCTGTGGAGAACTTTGTCTACAACAGCAAGGAGGGCGAGGGCGGCGGCAAGCGCGGCATCACGTTCATGCCGTTCTCGGAGGGGCCCCGCAACTGCGTCGGGCAGTCGCTGGCGAAGATGGAGGTGATGACGTTGCTGGCCAAGCTGCTGGCGTCGTTCCGCATCGAGCTGGCGCCGGAGATGGGCGGGCGCGAGGGCATCCGCAAGCGCGAGAGCACGCACCTCACGCTCCAGACAGCGGGCACCAAGGGCATTCGCTGCCACCTGCACCCCAGATCAGAGGCCGTCTCCACCGCCGCCGCCGTGCTCGCCTAAATCGGGGCCCGCCTGATTGGCGGCGGCCCGCGCGTGCCGCGCGCGTCGCCGCGATTTGCCTGTCGGCTGCAGCGGCCGAGCTCCGTCCGTCAGCAGGCCTGCGCGCTGGCTGTGTGGGCGGGGAAGCCAGCTGCTGCCACGCGGCGCCTGTGGGACAGCTGTCCTTCACCTATGCGCTGTACTTCCTGGTGGGCGTCGACTTTGCCGCACCCTCTCCTCCCCCCCTCGCGGGCTGCGCCCGCAGCTTTCCCGGGCCGTGCGCGCCATGCTGCGCCATGGGCGCTCTGTTGCCTTTCTTGCCTGGAGCGTGCGCACGTGCTAGCACACGTTCCACAGCCCAGCAGGCAATCGGCACCCCAGGCTGAGCGTTGCAGATGCCTCGCGGATGATTGCTGTGATGCGTCGTCACTGCGTCGCTGCGGCTGCCACCCTTCACGGGACGGCGCCCTCTGGCAGTCCATGTTGTCACTTCTGCAAGGAATTCTTACAAGGCGGGTTACTCGCAGGCATGAGGGTGTGTGCTTTTCAGCCGGAGGCGGCTGCGACACCCCTCGGACTTTTGCCATCAGATTTGAGGCTGATGGTCTTGTGATGGGCTCGCCCAGCCTGGCGGGCTGCCTGGCAGGCAGTCACCGCATTCAAGCCGTTTGCGGCCACGCTGACTAAGAATGATAACTGTCACTTGCGAGCGTGTTTTACCCCGGAACACGTGGCACCAAGCAAAACGAACGCTCATGCGAATGCCATTGCACGCCGTCGCCGCCGCAAGGGGCCTCCTGCGAGGATCTGTGCGCACTGTGCTGCAACGCAAGCAGGTTTCGTCATCCAAGAAACAGTAACGTTTTGCTCTTTTAGTTCAATGGTCTCAGGAGCCTTGGATGTCACCCGCGCTCGGCGAGCCGATACCGTATTGATCAAGAAAACTCAGGTTCGATCTCCCGTTGTCTGGCATTTGCAAATCCTGTTGTGGTTTGAGCATTGTATTACTTAGAAGGTGCTCGGAAAGCTGCGCTGTGGGGGGCGACGCATACAGCACCGGCTGGCATCTCTTCCGTGGCGCTGCGCCAGCCCGCCAGAACCTCGCCAGGCTCGAGTATCAGGTGATCGTCTGCATATATGAAAGGGGCTCTGTGTCGCCCACTCGGCTGCAAAACCTTCCCGCGAGCGGCTATGGGGGCCGGGCTCATCCCCGCTTGCCAATGCAGAGGGCTCCCGGTGCTGTACATGTTTCATAAGGAGCACCAAAAATATGTCTCGGGGCACCGCTTTTCTTGGCGTGCAAATGCGCCATGACTGCGGTGGCTCGGCCGCTCGCCCGCGTCGCCGCGACCGCCTCAGGCACAGCAGCCCCACGCATCGCACGGGGCCCCTAAACATACCGCTCCTCTCTGTGCTCCCCCTTGAAGCCTGCGCCTGCAGCCATGTCTGACGTCTTTGACGTCGCCAGCATGGCGCCTCTCCTGCGGTCCGTGGTCGCCGCGGGGCCGACGGAGACGGCAGTGCTGGTGGCCATTCTGGGAACCCTGTATATGCTCTACGTGGCGCTCACCAAGTGGGTGGTGCAGCTTATGTGCGAGCGCCGCGTGCGGACGTGTGCGTGTGTATGCACATGCCGTGAGGAGAAGGCGAGAGGGGGGTTACCCTTGATATCACAAGGCGGGGCTCCTGCAACGGGGCTTGGCCATTGCGCAGCCTGCAGTGAGGCTCAGCCAGTTTGCAGCCTGCAGGTGGGCGCAGCCATTGCGCAGCGCTTTGCGGCTGTCACACACCGCCAGACCCCGTCAGCAACAGAGTTTATAGGGGCACAGGCCCCCAGAAGCTGTGTGAAGCAACGCATGGGCTAGCTCAGCGCGTGCCAAAAATCGCCTGACAGGCTGATTTGATGCGATGCACACCATGATGTTTAGCCGAAAAAACAGAGTCTCCCTGCAGCACTCTCAGCCCATGCAATACCATATCAACAAAACCCAATGCACACAACCCCTTTCCCCCCTCATCCAGGGCCACCAAGCACGACCTGGATAAGGTGCCAGGGCCCTGGAAGAAGGCCTGGCCCCTGGTGGGGAACGCGCCCTCCCTGCTCAAGCCGGACTTCCACCGCCAGTTCTTGGCCTGGAACGACGAGTGAGCGGCGGCAAGCGGCTGGGGGCGGGGCGGCGGCGGGTGGCCATGGGTGCACGCACGGAGGCGGCTCGGTTCGGGCGCCGCGCCGCGCAAATAGCAGGGATGGGGCGATTGTGGGGGCCCGGCAAGCCGGCGCGGCAGCCGCGTCTCTGTCAAGCAGAAGGGACTGTACTCCCAGCCGGTTGTCATGGGCGCCCAAAGCTGTGCGCACAACTCAAGCCCGGAAACTAAGCTCAGAACCGCTGCTCGGCAGGTTTGGTGGCATCTGCCGCATCAAGTTCTTTTGGACCGACGTGCTGCTGGTGACTGACCCGGTGGCCCTGGGCAGCATCATGGGCCGCGGGGAGGGCGCCATTGACAAGGCGTTTGAGACTTACGCCCCCATCAACAAGGTGCGAAGCAGC
This sequence comes from Monoraphidium neglectum, assembly GCF_000611645.1. Lineage (NCBI taxonomy): Eukaryota > Viridiplantae > Chlorophyta > Chlorophyceae > Sphaeropleales > Selenastraceae > Monoraphidium > Monoraphidium neglectum. The sequence goes on from NW_014012701.1 coordinate 3,167, forward strand.
CAAAGCAGCAGCATGAGCAGGAGCAGGAGCGACAGCAGCAGCGTCGGCGGCAGCAGGAGCTGCCGACGGAATTTGCGGTTGCAGCGGCATCATCCATTTGGCCTGCTGCTTTGAGATGCAACAAACCTATGCTCAGATCAGGGCCGATGCACTCTGGCCCTGAATGTTGCGCCAGTTATGATGCAATCAGAGGCGGTGATATCTGAATCTGGAAAACCTGGCATGCACCCTTCCTGTGTTGCGAAACCCTTGCGCGGCATCTAACCCCCATCAACGCAGATGACGGACCCACACGGCAACCCCAACCTGCTGACCGCGCCGGCCGACGAGAAGTGGAAGGCCATCCGCAAGGGTGTGGCCGTGTCGTTCGCGTTCCAGAACATCAAGGTGGGGCGGCGGGGGAGCTCGGCAGTGGCCCCTCCAAGCATGCCATGCGCAACTGATGAGTCCCCCCCCCAGCATGAGCGGCCCTGACACCGTGCCGACCAACCAAACGCGCAGACACACCAGCCCTCTCTCTTATAGCCGCGCGCCCCTCCAACACGCTACCCTCCATACATCCCAACTCCCCTCCCCCCCCCTGCCGGTCCCCTTGCCCGGCCCCCGCTTTTACCGCGCAGAAGAAGTACCCCATGATCCTGCAGCGCGTGAACCGCGTCATCCAGCGCGCCGGCGCGCTGGGCCCCTCCGCCTCCATCGACGTCGACCAGCTGGCGCTGCGGGTGACGCTGGACGTCATCGGCCTGGCTGGCTTTGGGCACGACTACCAGAGCGTGGAGAAGGACGTGCCGGAGTACGACCACCTGCTGGTGCGTGGGCCCTCAGATTCTCACTGTTTCTGATGCAATCGTGCGTGTTTTACATGCTGGCCGCTTGCTCTTGATGGGCCAGGCTAGCGGCTTGAGGGCGGGATGGTGCGGTGCAGCGCTTGCGAGGTGCAACTGCGGTGAGGCGTCGGAATTGTGTGAGGAAGAGGCGGGGCTGTGAGCAAGCAGGCGTCGTGCCGAGTTTGCAAGACAGTTGGCTGCCAAAGCTGTTTGTCCTCGAGGCCGCATTGCGAGCATGGCAGAGGTGCGTGTGGGCGTCGGCACGGCCTATGCAAGCCAAATCTTGACCGCTCCCTCCACTGCGCATCCTGCTCCCCCAGCGCGTGCTGCCGCGCTGCTTCACGGAGGTCATGCTGCGCGTGATCAACCCCCTGCGCCCTAAGTTCCCCCACTGGTTCCAGACGGGCCCCAAGGGTGAGCCCTGCATGGTGCAGGCCGCAGTTAATGCGCGCAACCCGCAGCGCTCCAGGAGGAAACAAGTTCACATGGAAGGCCGGCACGACGCTGCGCGCGCCCACGCTGCCAGGTCATCCCGCTCAGCTGATCTGGCGGTGCGCGCGCGCCGCCCTGCCCGCACCCTTCTCGTGCGCAGGCGCCGCGGCGTTCAAGGAGTTCCAGGATCAGATGCGGTTCCTGCTCAACAAGATCCGCCAGGACGGCCGCCCCGCGGAGGACGACAGCGACATCGGCGCACAGGTGGGGTGCTCCACAGGGTGATGGCTGATGACTCGTCCCACGGGGCTCCTTCCTCCATGTTGGCTTGCTCATCTGTAGGTTGCTCGGAATGGCCATTTTTGCCTCCACACATGCCATTACCCGACAAGGTGTGGGCATGCCTCCAAATCGCCGCCCAGGTGTGGCGCGTGATGGACGAGCACCCCGACATCAGCGAGGACCGCATGCTGTCAGAGATCGGCATGCTCTTCGTGGAGGGCTTCGAGACCACCGGTGAGGCCGACTAGCAGCTGTGCTTGTCGACCGGATGCAGCGTTTGTGCTGCTCATCAGCAGGCTCGGCAGTGGTTGGCGGTTGGTTGCTTGACATTGCTGCTGCTGCTGCTGCTGCCGCTAGAGCTGCTGCTGCTGCCGTTGCTGCTGCTGCTGCCGTTGCTGCCGCTGCTGCCGTTGCTGCTGCTGCTGCTGCTGTCATGCATGATCAGCCCTGCACTGTGTCAGACCAAGTTGCATGGCCTGAACAGAGCAATGCAGAACCAACCGCACCCCTTGCGAAACACCTCCAAGCGCTGCCGCATGCGATCGGGACCCTATTCCTCCTTCCAGCAAACAGTAAACCAACCTTCGCCCGACCCCGCATCCCGTACCCCCCCCCCAGGCCACACCACCAGCTGGACGCTCTTCAACATCGCAACCTGCCCGCACGCCCAGGACAAGATCGAGGCGGAGCTGGACTCCCTGGGCCTGCTGCACAAGGAGGGGGCCGCCCCCAGGGAGCTGGACCTGGATGACCTCAAGAGGATGCCCTACCTGGCCGCCTGCGCCAAGGAGGGCATGAGGATGTTCCCCGTGGTGTCCATCATGGGCAGGTGGGGGCGCGGGCCGAGCCTGTCTTCGCGCGTGCGTTTTCAGGAGATGTTGCCTGCGCTGTTGCGCTGCGACTTGCGGGCTGGATGTGGGTTGCCACCTGCATACACGTTGAAATGCTGATCAACACCCAGGACAATCCTGCAGGCTTTCCTTTTCTGAGACCTTTACGGTGTGCCTAAACCCATGAATGCCGCCCTTGAGAGCACCCTCCCTGCCGCTCCCGCCCAACAGGATGGCCACCAAGGTGACCAAGGTCGGCCCCTACACCGTGCCCTCTGGCACGGTCGTGGGTACCCCGCTGTTTGCCATCCAGAACACGGTCCACAACTGGGACGAGCCCCACACCTACCGCCCAGAGCGGTGGGTGGACGTGCCCATTGAGACCTGGGTCTACAACAGCAAGGAGGGCGAGAGTGGCGGCAAGCGCGGCATCACGTTCATGCCGTTCTCAGAGGGGCCCCGCAACTGCGTCGGCCAGTCGCTGGCGAAGATGGAGGTGATGACGCTGCTGGCCAAGCTGCTGGCGTCGTTCCGCATCGAGCTGGCGCCGGAGATGGGCGGGCGCGAGGGCATCCGCAAGCGGGAGAGCACGGCGATGACGCTGCAGACCACCGGCACAAAGGGCATCCGGTGCTACCTGCACCCGCGCAGCGAGCTCGTCGGGAAGCTGTGAGCGCCCGCCGTCATTAGTGCAGCCGGGGCGCCGCCACTGCCGCTGCCGCCGTGTGCGCGGCGGCTGCCGCAGCGGCCGCTCCTACGGGGACGCCTGGCGCCTTTTGAATGAGGTGCGGCGATGGCGGTGGCCGCCCATGCACCTCAGATGATCTGGAGTACTTGAAACGCATACAGCACACGCTGCTGCACGGCCCCAGGTAGCATGCTGCTGAAAACAAGCCGCGCTGCACAGCCGCGTGTTGCAGGCGGCCTCAACCTCAAAAGGGTCAAAGAGCTGACCGCGAGCCTGCCTTGCACCCCTGCGGTAGCAGGGGCCGTGCACCTATTCACCTCCGGGTGCCCATCCAGGCACGCGTTGAGCAAGGCGTGCCTTCTCGCAACGCCCTCAGGCCCTGCGCCAACCGCCATCTCTGCAGTGCCCCAAACACGCGGGCCTGTGCCTGTGAGCGGGTGTGGCCGCCGCGATGGCAGCCAGAACGATTTCCCCCTGCTCCTGCTCTGCAGGGTTGCACCACGTGCCTTCCGTGCGCGCTCGCATGCCTCTCAAGCTTCCATGGACACAAGGTGGCACCGTTCACCCTGTTCACAAGCGTTCTAGGCCACAGGCCCTCCTCCCCCCGAGAGAAACGGATCCTATGCACATATGAAGTGCCTTACAACCACGGCTGCCCCAGCTTAGGCAGGCTCACCCGCCTGTGCTCCTCACTAGTGTGAGAGCTGATGCAAACACCAGCGGAACCCACATAGCATGGCTGTGCGTGTGAATGTAAGCAAGTTTAGGTCCTGTCCTGTCTTCTTGCATGGTCTTGTGACAGCTGGTCAAGCGACCATGACAAGCCTGGCATGCGAGAGCGGTGCCACCACAGCCACCTGGGGGGCTGCACTCAGCGGCTTGCGGGGCCGACCGAAGGCTATGACAGCCCGTGCATTTGCTACACGTATGCACACTCCATGCCAGAATCATCTTGTCACCACACCGTGTGGTACTTGCAGGCTGACAAGTTTGAGTGTGTCGGGTAACCCCCCGCGCCATGGGCACTCCGTCCAGCGAGTGTGCGCAGAGATCAAACTTCCGGTTAACTGAAGGTGAATTCATAACAGCGGAAGATGGTTTCAAGCGTCGATCCTTCCGCTGTCCCCCTTCCCGCCTGTTGCAAGCTCTGGTGAGGGCTTGCAGGAGATCGGCACCCTGTTGGAAAGTACGCGTGGATTTTGTGGATATCCAATCGCTGCTGTCTTTAGCCCCTCGCATCACTCGCATGGAGCAACACGCAACACCCTCCCCGGTGGCCGTCCCAGCGCCGCGGGAGGCCGATCAGCAGCAAAACATGCATGCAGAAATGCAATTCGACGACGATCCCGGCTGCAGCCCCCCCAACGTGGTGGACTCGGCATGCGCGACTTCGTCCAACGGCGCAGCGAGCGCATCCGCCGCGCCCATATTGCTGCCGATGCCTTACACTTACAGCAAGCGCCAGTTCGACCGCAGCTCCTCCTTCACCGGCCTCACACGCAACATCGAGCTCAGCGTCAGGGGCGGCGCCAGCGGCGGCAGCAGCAGCAGCGGCAGCGACGACAGCGACGACGACGCTGCCCCTGGCGATCGGGCGCGCAGTGGAAGTGGCCGCGGCGGGGCGGAGGCCAGCTGGGCGCAGCCCCACGGCGTGTTTGAGGTGGACGAGCCGTCCACGGAGATCAAGTTTGTGATGCGCGGGCTGAGGGAGGCGCTCACGAAAAAGGTGCGCCCAGTCGCCTGACACGGCGGTGGTTGACGAGCCAAACAGGCCTGTCGGCGCCGCGGCCGCCTGCAGTTCTCGAATTGCGACTCTGCTGGCGGCACGTGATCTGCGCTGCATTCACGCTGTTCCTGCGGTGGCCCCGCATATGCCGACCGTCCCACTACGGGCCCTTTCTCTAGTCCCATCCCTTCGCCGCCCACCAACCGCTGCGGCTGGCCACCTCAACAGGAGACCGAGTGCGAGCACCTGCGCCAAATCATCAAGGTGGGCGGCAGAGCCCAGCCCCGCATCATTCTGCTCCGCCGCTCTGCCAAGTACAGCCCCCCGCAGTCGCTGCACCACCCGCTGTTGCGCGCCCGGCCCCCAAAGTGCTGGCCCCCCCAGCTCGCGAGCACCCCAGGCCGCTCCGCGGCCGCCGCAGCCGCTCCGCCGCAGCTGCTCCACCGCCCGGCCCCTGCGCGCCCTCTCTCGCCGTGCTCACGCTCAACAGTGCCCTCATCCCGTCCATCTGTCTCAATTTGTCCGCTCCTCAGTCGCCTGCTTCCGCTAGATGCGGCCCCATGTCACCCATCAGGAACCCTGCACCCCACCCCCCCCCTTCCATCCCCCCCTCCCCGCAGGAGCTGTCCATCAGCCGCGCCAGGGTGCAGAAGAACAAGGTGGAAATGGAGGAGTCTTACGCGGCCCTGCAGAAAGAGTACCTTCGGTGGGCGCAGCAGCACCGGAGTCTTTTGCGACGCGACACGCCAGCCGGCGGCACGCGGCCGCGCCAGCCACGCACGCGGCCCCGCGCGCGCGCTGCGCACGCTGCCCGTGTTGCGCCCCTCTGTCGCACGGCGTTTCTTCCCGCCGCTCACCCCCTCTCCACTGCGCTCCTCCTGACCGTCCCGCACGTCCCTTGCCCACGCCCCGAAAACGGCATGCCCTACAAACGCCTGCGCCGCAGCGTGGTCAAGGTATCTGAGCTGGCGCGCACCGTGTCGCAGCAGAGCCTCAGCCGCAGCCACACCATGCGCAAAGAGCTCCAAGCCGCCCACGACGCCGCCTCCCGCGCGTCGCGCCGCGGCGCCGCTGCCGCCGACAAGGCGCGGCGGCTCAAGGCGGCGAACTGCGAGCTGCGGCAGCGGCTGGCGGCGGTGGAGGCGCTGGCGGCGCGGGCCGGGGCGCTAGATGATATCCGGACGAGTGCATCGATGCGCGAGTTCCTGGCCACCGCGCAGGCGGGGCTGTACTGACTACCCGCAGCCGCGCCAACGTGCGCGCGGCGGGCGTGAGGGGGGCCTGCGGACGCGCTGCTGTCGCGGCGGGCGCTTCGCGGCGCAGCCGGCATCTTGGGCGCCCCTGACGGCTCCCACAGCCCCGCCGCCAGCCTGTTCGGCCGGGGAGGGGCGCCCGCGTCCTAGCAGTGGCTGATCACGCGGCCACCCTGCGCGGAGCTCCACGCCTGCCTGAGACGGCTAGCGCGCCACAGTGCCGCTTGCGACACGCCACCTTTCCGCATTCTTGTGGTGGGGGTTGCCCTTCGGCCCCCCCTGGACCTTCTTCATCACCGCCTCCCCTCCATTGGTGCCACTCCTCGCATTCCCCCTGGCATTGCCTCACGCACTGCCTCTGTCGGCCCAAATCCCCTTCCCCTTTGCCCAAGACACCGCCAGCGCGCCGCGTGGCGCAAGTGCGCCCCTGCCTGCCGGCCCTGGGCGCTGTCGGCAGCCCCCGGCCGGCGCAGCCGGCCCTCATCGCTCCGCCCCCTTGGGACGGGACCGTCCAAGCGCCTTCAATGCCTGCCCCGCCCGGCGCTTGTCCTGGCCGCCCCCAAACCCCCCTCGTGCGTGCGCCGCGCGCGGCGCGCACACGCATGCACCCCTGCCCATTTCGACGCGTCTTTCCCGTAAACATGGCGCCCTGCCGCAATCATGCGCGCCGGCGCCCGGCGCCCGCCCGCGCAGGCTCCAATAGCAGAGCCTAGCGCGCACGCGCGCCCAAACCCTGGCCTGCCTTCCTGATTCCCGTGGGCGCCGCGCCGCGCAGGCTCACGGCACGTGCTGCCCCCAAGGGGCTCGACCCGGATCCGTTTGCGGCCCCTTGCTGCTGCAATGCCCAAGGGGCCCCGCCCCTTCTCTTTGCCTGCCACGGCCCTTATCGGTCCCTCGGCTGCCGGTTGGCTGTTTCCTTGATTGACCCTTTGGCTCTGATTGGCTGTTTTTCTATCGATCCGTTGGCTGCTGGTTGCTTGTTTCCCTTATCGACACTTGCCTGCCGACTGCCTGTCCCCTTGTACACCCATGGCTGCCGATCGGCTGTTGTATGTACTCCAAGCAGCGTTTGTAACAGGAATGCATGTCACAGTGTTTAGAAAAGGGTCATACGCCTGCTCGCCGCGCGGCGCCCCCTTGCGCCCGCACGCGGCGCCGGGCGGGGCGGTCTGCGCGAGGGGTCGCCTCGGCAGCGGCGGTGGATGGCTGCCAGCAGTGCGGCGGGCACACAGACACTCTACTTTGTACAAGGCAAGCAGCGCGGCTGCGCGGGCTGGTGGCCTCCCTGCCTCCGGCAGCCCGAGGCGAGGGGCGGCGGCTGGGCCGCGGGCGGCGACGCGCTCGGCCGAAAACCTCGGGAAGCGCGACGCGGGCGCAGGGCCTACTTGCGCACAGAGTGAGCCAGGCGCAGCTCATCTCTGGCAGCAAGCCGGGCCCATGACAACCCGGCAAGCGCCACGTCCGTCGCTGAGCCAGTGGCGGCTGCGGCCTCCAAGGACCAGGGCTCCGCATTGCAGCCGAGCTGGCTGTCACGGCCGGCGCGGGCGCTGCGCGCAAGCGGGCGCGGCGCCGGCGCGGCGCCGGCCAGCGCGTGCATGAGTGCGTGTGAGCGGGCGCCGAGCTATGCGATGAGGTGGGCGGTCCTTTCACGTGACTAGCTCACGGCCAGGGCCTCCTTGAGGCTCCGCAATCCCATACAGGTCATCCCTGCGCATCCAAAGTTCCAGATGCTTCGATTCCAAAGGCGATTTGGTGTTTGCAATGCCGCTGGGTGGCAGGGGGCCGCGGGCGTCGGACAGGCTAGGGCTGACTGGGTGTGGGGCCCTGCGGCAGCGAATGGCCGTGTGAGGTGCGTCACGAATAGGCAAGTGCTTGTCGGGGCCCGCGGCGCCACGCGGCACGCCGGGCGGCGCGGGGGGCCGCGCCCGCGTGGCGGCAGCGTGGCGCTGGGGCGCGGGCGGCCCGGGCGGGTGGCGTCCGGTGAGAGGAGGGGGACATGCTTTGTCCAGGCCGTGGCGGTTGCGGGGCGCCCTCATCAGGCGTGGAGCGCCCTCATCACGACGTGCCAAATAAAGAAAGGCGCGGGGTACCGCCGCGGCACCGGCGACTGCGCCCCCGCCACCGCGCCTGCCCCGGGCGGAAATTGTATCATATCAGGTGTGAAGAAGTGTGCGCTGTCCCGGCGCTGAAGGCGCATGGGTGATGGATGGCTGCGCAGCGCGGTGCTTGATGCGTGGCGGCGACAGCGCAGGTGGTGGGTCCGCTTTGCAGCGTAAATTATCAAAGTGGTTGAGAAACAAGCCGCGGCCGGGGTATGCACCTGGCAGCTGCACGCGACAGGGCCCTTTGCGGCTGTTTGGAAACGGTACATACGCCTGCGCCCCTGGCCCCAGCGGGCCGTGGGGTGGCGCCTCAGGGCGCAAGCGAGGCACTACGCCGCCGGCACAGGCCGGCGCAAGCAGCGAGCGGCGCGGGCGGCGGCCGCTGGCTGGCGGCGCGTGCGCGCCCTCAGCGCGTGGCGCCC
>NW_014012701.1:12018-13572 GCF_000611645.1 Monoraphidium neglectum
CCCTCAGCGCGTGGCGCCCGCCGGCCCCGCGCGGCCGCGGGCCGCCGCCCCGCGCGCCTGCTCTGCTGACACAAAGCATGCCAGATAATTAACAAACCACTCAAGCTCAACGCCAGTGCAACAGTATCGAGCGCCATGAGCCAGTCCCTTCACACAGCCCACACTATCAGCCGCAGCCGCGCCCCAGACCCTGCCTGTGCATGCCGCCGCCGCCAGGCGCAGCGCAGCTTGGTGCGGCTCGGGGCGGGCGCCGTCTGGGGCCTTGTTGCTGCTGCCCTTGTCTGCGCACTGCTCACTCGTCGCCCTCATCGCCAGGCCGCTGCTGCCGCTGCATCATCCGTATCACCTCCTCCATCCCCTCCGCGCCCTCTACCAGATCGCAAGGCACGCCGCACGCCGCCCGCATGCCCGGCCGCACGACGGGCTCACCTTCCACCAGCAGCAGCGGCACGCGCTCCCAGCCGCCCTCCGCGCCGGCCGGTGGCCCCGCCCCCGCTGCTGCCGCGCCCAACGGCGCCGCGGCCGACGGCCCCGCGGCGTCCTCGCCGCCGCCGCTGCCGCCGGGCTCGCCGCCGCTTGGCTCACCATCGCTGCCGCTGCCGCCACCGCCGCCACCGCCGCCGCCGCCGCCGCCGCTGTCAGGGCCGCCCCCGGGGCGTGGGCCGTACGGCAGCTGCTGCCAGTCGAACAGCAGCGGCTGCGTCGTGTCGGCGATGGGGTTGACGTCGACTAATGTGACGTCATAGCTCGGGGACACGACGACGTCGAGGGCGTCTGGAGCAGCGGAATATGTGCGAGCGAGACAGGGTTCGTGCATGGAAATGCACTTCAGTCAATGGGTGTTTGGCGTGTACTGCTTTATGTCGGGAAGAGGGTCCGCGGCCGTCGGCAAGCTGGCGCAGACGTATTAGGTCGAAAAGAGGGCAAGCCGCCAGACGGGAGCGCGCAGTGCAGGGCTGCCCTGCAGCCTCGTTTCAACCCAACCCAACAGACCAAGCAAGCAAGCGACTGTGGGCGCACACGTGCGCAACGCAACGTGCAGGCTCATGCGTGCGAGCGCGCGCGCGCGCACTACAGCACCACTCACATGATTCCCGTGCGAAGCCGCTCCCAAAGTGCCGCGCTTGGAACTCACAGACCGCGTCCCGCAGCCGCGCCCGCTCGCCGCTGCCCGCGCCCGGCGCCTGCGGGAACGCCTGCCCCAGGTCGCGCTGGCAGATGCCCACCGGCCGGTGCCCGTGCACAAAGCACCGCAGCTCCCGCTCCGGCGGCACGTCGCGCCACGCGCGCAGCGCGAGCGCGGGCGCCGCGTCGGCGCAGCCGGCGCCGGCGCGGAGGCGGTCGCAGAGTTCGAGGTCGAACGCGGCGCGGGGGGAGGACTTGAGCAGCAGCACGACCTGCTCCGCGCTGCGGCAGCGGAGGGAGGACGAGGGGGACACCCACACGGCGTCGGTAGGGGAGCTCCAGTTGAGCTTCGGCGCGACGGCGCCGCCGAGGCGGGCGATCGCGGCGTCGATCGCGGCGCGCAGCTCAGGGAAGCGGAGCGCCCACGGC
>NW_014012701.1:13933-16902 GCF_000611645.1 Monoraphidium neglectum
GCTCAGGGAAGCGGAGCGCCCACGGCGACGCCGCGCCCGCGGGCCCGCCGGTGTCGGCGCCGCTGCCGCTGCCGTCGCCGCCGCCGTCATCTTCATCATCGTCCGACCCTGAAAATTCCGGCTGGTAGTCATCCTCGTCGATGATTACGCCGGCCGCGGGCGGCTGGGCGCGGCGGGGGAACTGCCCAAGGGGCGGGTGGCGCGCCGCGGGGTGCGCGCGCGTGTCAAGGGGCCGCCACCAACGGCGCTTGCGTCTGGCTGTGGTGCAATGCGACTCATTTTGAGATTGATCCTTGAATTTCAAAATCACAGCAGCCATGCGCCATTCACACCATGAACCCCCATGTGCGGACTTCACAGCCGACCCGCGAGCCTCGCGCCGAGTTGTGGGGGACGCCGCCCCCCGGCCGCGCCGCAGCCACCCACGCGCCGCGCGGCACAGATCCATGTTGCAGAATTGCACACGTGCGGCCATGCGCCCCTCGCCAGCCCGGCCGCGTGCCTCACCGCGTCCGAGTCATCGGCGAGCACGATGCCGTCTTCCAATAGGAACGCGGCAAATTCGTCGCTCAGAGGGATCACCTCGGCCTCCGGCGCGAGCGCCGCATAGCGCGGGTACCAGGACCCAAACTGGCAGTCCACAAGGGCGCTCGCGGACATCGGCGTGGGGTCTGCGGGGGCGGCCGAGCGACGCGGCCGCGGCGCTCGCGGTGGGCGTGCGTCGCCCTGCGTCATCGGCAACGACCCTCAGACACAGCCGCCCGCTGGCCCTCGGGATCGATACGAACGCATTCAACATGGCCTTAAACAATCAATGAGCTTGCTATGAAGGGCTGGCGGCTCGAACCGCTGTTGTTCGCACACATGGCGGGTTTCGCACGCACCCGCGTGCGGCGACGATGAGTCCTCCGTTTCTGAAAGACACATGCTGCCGGTCCTGGATACCCGGTGCCTCGGCTCGCGATCTCAGTGGTGCTTCGATAGCTGACTGCACCACGATCAGGTTCAATAAAGGTCAAAGTCACTTGAAGCAGCGGCTGCGTGGATGTGGTGTGCGGACACTCGTGCCCCCCGAAACCTCCGGGGCACCCGTCACTCGATGAGTGAACAGGTGCCGTCCCAAAGAAAAACCTGGCATACAGTGTGATGGCTTCACACCAAATGCGATGAAAACCAACAATATGAGACTGCACAGTTCCGGCACACCGGCACGCCGTACACTGCCCGTGGCTAAACGCGTCGGGGCGCGGCGCCATGCTGCTGCGTTCGCACTCGGCCCGGATGGCGCGAAAGCTGGGGTAGCATCCACGACAGTCGTGGAGCGGCGGGCGGCGGACGTCGTAGTGATCGGGGACTCAGCTGCGGGCTACCTGGCCGCATACTCGATCGCGAAGGCCGGACGCAAGGCGCGCTGCGCGCAGAGCGGGAACGCACCAGCCGGCCGGCGGCCGCGCCCCCGCCTCGCGATCTGGGATCGCGCTTTCAACGCCATGTCGCGCTGCGGATCCAGCCGCTGCACTCTCCCGCGTGGCTTGGCGCACATCTCATGTGTGTCTTGCTCATAAACGCGGCGGCGGCAGGTGATCCTCCTGCCCAGCTTCGGCCTTGAGGCGCCATCGCCGCAGCCGCCGGCCCTCCAGCCTCTAAAGGTCAGCGCCACAAACCTGATACCATGCCGCCTGCAGCCGCGTTGCGCACCGCCCCTGATGCTTTGTGCAGTCATTGGCGTGGCTGGCTTGGCCCGACGACGCAGCGCTGTGTCATGGCGATCGCCGCAGCCACACGGCCAAGCCCCCACCCCCTGCCCCGACGCACCATGCTCTGCAGATCACGCACCCCAGCCCCCTCCTGGCGCACCTGTCAGTCGAGGCCGCCGCATACTGGTGACAGGGGCGCCCCGCTCGTGTCTCCCCTATGCACCCTGCCGCGCCGCGCTCCCTGCCCTGCAGCCTCCCCACCCTTGACCCAGTGATTCGCGCCACCGGCCGCAACAGCACCCTGCTCGCTGCGCCCTGCCTCTTCATGCCTCGACGATTGGGGACGGCCGCCCCACGCGCGCGCATGCGCAGGCGCGGGCTGGAACTGGTGTCGGGGGCGCGGCTGGTGCAGCCGTGCCCCTCCCTTGACATCGTATTCGACCCCGACCGCGACCACCCTGGCGCCGCCTTATTCGCGCGCCTCGCGCCCGCCGCGGCCGCCGCGGGCGCGCGCGCGGCGCTGCTGAGCGCGGGCGAGGTGCGTGGCCCTTGGGTCTTGTAGCTTTTTGAATGGAGCCGAGGCGAGGAGGTCCAGTGGTTGAGGAACCCGTCGCTCTGTCGCCTTGCCGGCAGCCCGCAACTGGGAGGCGCACAGCCGAGTGCCCAGGGCGACCATGCACAAGGGGACAGTCGGCGCGTGCCAGCTGCGCGCATCCCCGGGCCCTATGCCCCTCAAGCGCCTCCCCCCTTGCAAACCCCGGCGCAGGCGCAGGAGCGCCTCGGGTCGGCTCCGCTGCGGCTGCCCGCCGGCGCGGCGGCGCTGCTGCAGCCGGACGCGGGCGTGCTGCTCGCGGCGGAGGCGGCTGGCGCGGCGCGCGCGCTGGCTGAGCGGGCAGGCGTCCAGATCAGGGTGCGGGCGCCTGCGACCGCCGCGGCCAGTGATTGCCCTCGCCTCGCCTGCGGGGCGGGTGCCTCATAAGTCGGGGTGCCGCGCTGCGTGAAGGAGCGCGGTGTTGTTGGCGGTGGGTTGACAAGGGGCGACTTTGCAGCAGGATTAGGATTGTTACAAGATCCCGCGGTCAACCTGGGGTCCAGCAGGGGTGGTGGTGCGTGCTGGGGCACCACCAGGCGCATGGTACAGTCATGAGCCTCGGGCATCGCGAGCTCTCAGATTGCGGCCAGCCTCTCGTATGGTCTCCAACGGCCTCCACCACAGCTACTCGTCTAATGCAGCCCCTACCCCCCCCTGCACCCGCCCCAACCCGGCCCCCC
>NW_014012701.1:17368-19271 GCF_000611645.1 Monoraphidium neglectum
GCCCCTACCCCCCCCTGCACCCGCCCCAACCCGGCCCCCCAGGAGCGCCTCCGCCTCCGCGGCTGGCGCGACGCCGGCGGCGCCTTCTTCCGCGTCGAGGCGTCCAGCGCGCTGCTGCCGGACAGCCTGTCCGTCTTCGAGGCGGAGCGGCTGCTGCTGGCGCCCCAGGGGGCGGCGTGGGCGCCTGAGTGCCTTGAGCTGTTTGGACTGCAGTCGGACTTGGAGGTGGGGACTTTCCCGTGTTGACCTGCCAGCGCCATGCTTACGCTTTATTGCCGGGTGTCTTGCCTGGCTGCCGTGCTTTACGGCGCTCGCGGGCACGTGTTGTGTGTGGTTGCGCGGCCGCGCGCCGCGCGCCGTCTTGCCCGCGCGTGTTTGCTCGTGGCTGACGGCGCCGACGCACCGGACGCGGCCGCGCCTTTGAAACGCCCTCAGGTGAGGGAGGTCGTCGTCGGCGGCTGGCTGGCCGGCAGCGAGGCGTCAAAGCTGCCGCTCTGGCAGTTCTGGGGCTCGGCCGCCGCGGGCGCCGCGCGGCTGCAGCCCTGCTACGGCCTGCCGTCCCTGCCCGGCGGCGCGCGCGCCGGGCTCGGGCAGCTGTCGTGGCAGGGGCGCCGCGTGGCGGCCGGGGGCGCGTTTGGGTGGGCGGCGGCGGACGCGCGGCCGGGCGCGGGGGTTTTGGAGGCGGCGGCGGCTGCTCTGGTACGGGATGTGGCCTGGGAGCCATTTGCTGGGCAGGACGAGGACGGCGATGAGGATTCGGCCGGGGGTGAAGGCGGCCGCAGCGGCGCGGACCGAGGGCCGGCGGCGGCGCCGCGCCGCGCGAGGCGGCGTCTGCGGTCCCACCTGCTGACCGCCTGCGCAGACGGCCTCCCGGCGGTCGGCTTCCACCCCGCCTTGGACGCCGGCCGCCTGGCGGTGTGCTGCGGCGCGAGCGGCGGCGGCTCGACGGCAGGCGGCGGGCTGCCGTCCTTCCAGCTGGCGCCGGTTTTGGCAAAGCTGTCGGCGGACCTGCTGCTCGGAAAGGCAGTGGCCCCTGTCGAGACGGCGGCTGGCGGCGAGAGCAGCGGCGGCGGCGGCGGTGACCACAAAGAGGGCCCGGCGCAAGCTGCTCGAGCGCCGGCGCGCAGCGGCGGCGGCGGCGACGGCGGCGGCGGCAGCGGAGACGGCGAGAGCAGCAGCTTGGTATCTGCTTTGTGGGCGCGCCGGCCGGCCGTGGGGCTGCGCGGGGGGTGGCCGCAGGGCGCCGCTGACGTGGACACGCTGGAGGGGCTGTCTGCGCTGCAGCGCGCGCGGCCGGCGACGGCGCAGGAGCGGGAGCGGGCTGCGGACGAGGGGAGCGACCGCGCGCGCGAAGAGAGTGACGGCCTCTCGCGGAGGAGCGGCAGGGCGCATGCGTAGCAACGTTGTTTTTGCGGTTGCTGGCTGCATGCTTCAATATGCTCCTCACGCTCCAAAAGTTGTTTGCCAGTCTGCGTTGTTGCAAAGGAATTTTGCTGGTTTCATGCTACTGGAATCACATGCATGTGCTCGGCTTGACCCACACGTGTCCACCATGGCCGCATGCCTCTGAGGTTTGACTGCAGTGCTGAGAATTTGTCCATGATCACTGCTGTAAAGAAGAGGTTCACAGCACAGCAACCTCACGTCTTGCGCAGCGTGTCTGCCGCGCGCACCATGTCAATTACCAACTTTGACATGTGCAGGCTGTCTGGCCAAGCGCGTGTCTCGTGTGTGGGGCACAACAAAGTGTTGGCAGCTGTGATGTGCACGGCAGGGCAGGCCTCACACTGCCACTGCACCGACCCGCAGTACCTTGATCAATGTATGCTTTGATTGCAACACAAGCAGAGAACCACGCGCAGCCGTCCGCTGCTCTCGCAGCGCCCGCGCGCGCCGCCCCAAG
>NW_014012701.1:19886-20218 GCF_000611645.1 Monoraphidium neglectum
TCACCAATGTTGTGCGCGCTGCGGAGCAGCGACGCGGCCTGGGCGGCGAGCCCGACGCGCGCACGGCAGCGCACGCCCCAGTTTTCTCGTCCCGGGCGGGGCGGCCGCGGGCGCGGTCGTGCGGCTACGGCGGCTGCACACCGGGCGGGGTTGGGCGCTGCAGGCGTCTTTCAGGACACACGATTGTGCGATAAACATCGCGATGTGCGTGTGAGGACGGCCTTTTCGAGCGAAGACCGCCGTCCACGACGTTGACCGACCCCCTTCGAGGGGTACCGGGCCTGAAAGGCAGCGCTGTGACGTCGATTTCACTTCGCTTGATGCAGTGAAAT
>NW_014012700.1:0-14777 GCF_000611645.1 Monoraphidium neglectum
CTCCCCCTCTCCCTCGCCATCTCATCACCCACCGTCACGCCCCCTCACCTGCAGCCTGAAGAGCTGCTTGAGCTCCGCCTGGCTCAGGCCCTTGCCGCCGCCCCCCCTTGACCCGCCCTCCTCCATGGTCACCAGCGCCAGGTCAGACTTCATGATCTGGCGCTGGTAGATCTGAAGGCAGGAGGGGGTACGGGCGGGGGTGGAGGGGAGCGAGGGGTGGGTTGAGGGGCGGTGGTCATTGAGAGTGAGGGACGGGCAATGGGATGCGAACGCGGTGTCAACAAGGTTTGTAGACCTGTGGAAAGGGCATAGGTGTCTGCAGGGAGGGCTGTTTGCCCCTTTCCCACAGCGCACAGGGCGACTGCAAACCCTGTGAGGGCGCCCATGTCGCAGCTTCCCCTGCACCCATCTTTGGGCCGAGGCTGCCGCCCCTGCCCCCCAAAAGCACACCACCCAGGCCCCCACCTTCTCCTCGATAGTGCCCGTCGTGAGTAGGCGGTACACAAAGCACGGCAGGCGCTGCCCGTCACGCCAGATGCGCGCCATCGCCTGCCGGTCCATGGCCTTTGGTAAGGGGGGAAGGGCGGGCGCGCCACTGCACTTGGCAAAAACATGCGCGATGTGAAGCAGCGGGGCTTCGTTCCCTGGCTGCCACGCTGCCCACTCTCCCTGCCACTTGACGGTTTGGGAGCCTGGCCATGCTATGTTGGCCTGCTGCCCCCTCCAAGCCCGTCCGCTGGCGCTCCTGAGCTCCAGACCCTAGGTTGGCACCAAATCATGACCGCCGCTGCGCCGCTCTCACCGGATTCCAGTCACTAGTGGTGGCCATGAAGATGGAGCCGTGCAAGAAGGAGGACGACGGGCAGCGAGAAGGGCAGGAGCAGGGGGATGATGGAGGCAGGGGCGCTACAGGGTGGGGGTGGCCGCTCACAAAAGGCGCAGCACGTGAGCCCCAGTCCTTGCTTTGACGCTTGCGCGCATCCCGCGCGGCTGCTCCCTCACAGCCTGCCACCCTCCCAGCATACTCCCACACAAACCAACACATAAAGACACACACGCCCTCCTCCCCCCGAACACACACACACACGCCTCACACGCCCCCACGCCCCGCCCCCCACCTGTCGAACAGCACGAGGTGGTTGGCCCCCACCAGGTTGAGCCCGGCACCGCCTGCACAGCGGGGCCAGTGCAGAGGGGGGCGGGCAAGCGGCGGGGGGGAGATGCCAACGGCAGCGTCTGCGGCGCTGCACGTCCCGGATGGCGCTGCGCGTTCTTGCGTGCGCCGCTGCCCATGACTGCAGCGACTTGCTGAGTTGGAAGGGTTGGTGAGGGCTGTCTGACAGGTGCGGCAAACGCACTCCCATTGCAACACACACAAACATACACACATACGCAGACAATAATAAGAATCACACACGCACAGGAGAACAGGCACACAGGCACACCGCGTGCGAGCGCGCACAACCCTCACCCCCACTCTGCCCTCACCCGCGCGCGTGGACAGCAGGAAGACGCGCCCCACCCCGCGCTGGTTAAACCCGTCAACCACGGACTGGCGCTCGTCAACGCCGGTGCCCCCGTCGATGCGCGCTGTCGCCCAGCTGCGTGCGGGCGTGGAGGCGAGGGCGGTCGTGTCGCGCGACGAGGGCGGCCTGGGGTTGGCCCAGCGCGGCCGAGGCTGGGGCTTGGGGCGGGGAACTCCAGGATGGCACAGCAGGCGCGGCATCGGCAAGAGCGGGCCGACCTGGAAGGGCCGAGCCTGGCGGTCCGGACACCTAGTTGCTGCCCCAAGATACAGCAACCAATCAGCCACCAAGAGCAGCCTTGTCTGCGAGCCCCCAGCCCAGCAACATGGCTGCCCCGGTCTCGCGCCGCCCACCCCTGTGGCCTGCATAGCATGGCGTCCACCATGTCCAGGGTGGCGGTGCTGGTGGACACCACCACCGCGCGGCAGCCGGCGCCCAGCACCCGCGCCAGCAGGGCCTCAAGGCACCGCAGCTTGCCGGACGCCCCCACCGCGTCCAGCGCCGCGTGCTGCTGGGGGGCCGCAGCCTCCGCTGCCGGCTGCTGCTGCTGCTGGCCCATAGGCTGCGCCGGCGCCTCGGCGGCGCCGAGCGCCTGCTGCAGGGCGGCTGTGGCGGCCGCGGCGGTGCCGCTGCTGGCCCCGCTGGCATTGCCGCCGCCAGCGGGCGCCAGTAGCAGGCGAGGGTGGTTGCAGAGCTGCATGGAGGTCGGGCAATGAGCGGAGGCGTGACATGCTGTTACCGGGACTATTGGACGCAGGTGACGCGTGTGTAATTGTACAGTGCTGTCAAGTACTAAAGTGCTCACACAAATTTAAATGCCTCGTGTGGCGTAAACGCACCCAAAACACACATACACACACACAAACACACATGCGCACACACATACACACACACGCACACACACACATACACACACACACACGCAACACACCACAAGCAGCCCACCTTCCTGAGGACGGTGATGGCCGGCAGCACACCCTCGCCGTCGGCGCCAGCGCCGCTGCCGTACAGCAGCTGAGTCATGGCAGGGCTCTTGAGCACAGCCCGGTACACAGCGACCTGACGGGGTGGGGTGGGGGCTTGATGTCACGGCTCGACCCGCGCGGACGCCAGACGCAGCAGGGAGGCCACTCACAGATCATCTTATTGAATGCTGTTTAGATGCTGAATGGGGTGTTGGGCATCAGAGCACCGGCATCTTGTTGTGCAGCACGCGGCCCCTCCGACCTGCAGCTCCGAGGGGCGCACAAAGACCGTGAAGGTCTGCAGCGGCGGCAGGTGGCGAGTGAGGACGTCCTGCGTGCGGCGCAGAACGTAGCCCCCCGCCTGCTGCTGCAGCTCGCTGTGATGCGCAACAAGGCAGGAGAGGAGCGGGATGAAGGCGGGTGTGCAAGTGATGGAGCAAACAGCTAGCTAAGCGGGAGGAGTAGAGCCAGGGTTGGTGATGACAAGATGTCAGACCAACCCCAGGCGATGACAAAATGTCAGACCAAGCCCAGCCGTAACGGTTAGGTTGGCGGGGAAGGCGCGGGTTTGTGCATTGACAATGATGCCAAACAATGTCCCGAGCCGCCCCAGAGCAAGAGCGAACGCATCGTCGCACGTGCATGCATCCGACGAACGCGGCACTCACGCCGCACGCGCCGCCCCCAGCTCTCTGTCCGCCTGGGAGGCGTCCTTGTCACGAGACCGCGATATCGGGTCTGGGTACCACGCGCATAGCGGTGGTGGTGGTGACGGCGGTGGTCGTGGTAGTGGTGGTCGTGGTTGCGGCAGTGGTGTGTGTATGATGACGTCTAGTATTGCTACAGGGGAGGGCATCACCAAGCATGCGCGAACTTGCCGCCCGGTCACTTGTGAGCACAGCTGCAGACACGTCTGTCATGCTGGCGGTCAAAGCGGTATTCCCCTTCTTAGCCCCATCCCCCTCCCCCTCTCCACCTCCACCTGCGTAAACGCGCTTAAAGGTGGCCATGGGCCCCAGCACGCCTGGTGTTGCAAAAGACAGCAATGCGTAGAACTCCTGCGACCGCATCGTTTGTGTGGTGAGCTCGTGGTGGTATGCATGCACGCAAGCGAGCGGTGGCAAGGGTAAGGCATGGGGCCAGCCCGTAAGGTCCTAGACGTGCAAACCCTGGCTGCAATAACAAACCGCACTGCGTTGGGCTCAGCACCAGCCCCGCAAGACAGTTGGTTAGCAGGCCAAAGGAAATCTTGACACACCCTGTGTTGAAGAGGCCCCGCCGCATCCCAGCTTTGACCCACTCCCCACCTCCAGGTTGTTCTGCACCGGTGTCCCAGTCAGCACCATGCGCCGCGCGCAGTTGAGCGCCTGCAGCCCCGCGATGGTCTTGTTGCCGCCCGCTGACTTGAGCCTGCGGAGGATGAAGGGGCCAGCGTCGCAAAACTGATCATGCATCCCCGCCGCACGCCTGAAAAGCAGCTCGCCGCTACGTTAAGAGCCTAATGTTTGCATGCACCCACTCCACCTCACCTTAGTTGACGAACCTGCACGGAGGCGTGCGTAACGCACGCGCGTGATCCGTCTCCCACCATAATCCGTAGCCCATCCCCAAGCGCCACCCCCTCCCAAAAAAAACGCGCCTGTGGCCCTCGTCGCAGATCAGCAGGTCGCAGCACCCCGCCAGTTCCCCGCCGAAGCGCCGCATGCTCTCGTAGCTGGCCAGCAGCACGCTCCACACGCTGTGGGGATCCAGTTCAGGACATGAGATAGGGTTTGCAGTAATGGGCACAAGGTTGTCGGTGCATGAGGACAGGAAAACAAGAGGGCGGGTGGGTCTGACTGGTGTGCAGCAGGGGTTGGTCGGTGTTCTTGATTGGCACCCGTCCATCGTGCATGAAAGAGGTGTGGCGCTAGTAGTAGCCAGGAAGCGGGTCAGTAGAAACTGGCGGCGTGTTTCCGGACAAGCTCTCCAGTGCAGAGTCGTGCGGCCGGGGGTGGGAGCCAGTCAGTCACACACCTGCCAAGGCGGAAGTCCTTCACCTGCTGCTCCGCAGCTGCCCCCTGCGGCGTGGAAAGTGGGCAGTTGGTGAGCCCATGAACAGCTCTCCTGCACACATAAATCACACATGTCTTTTGATAATCAGCAGGTGGCTCATTGACTGACTGGTCATGACCCACTCACTATCACCTGCACACCCGCACATCCCCCCTGCACACACACACACACACACACACACAACCTCACCCTCTCCTTTGCCCCACCTGACTGCTGAGCGCCATGGCCCTCATGCGCTCGACCCCCATCCACTTCTTGATCTCAGCCCCCCAGTTGTTCACCAGTGTGGCCGGGGCCACAACCACCGTCTTGCGCACAACAGGCACGCCCTGCACCCGGGGAGGGGGGGCGAGTCAGGGGCGGCGACTGGATGCAAACGGTGCAACAGGGCCAACTGCTTCGGTTGCTGGAAATAGGATCCTCCATCGCAGGCAATGCCGCTTTTCAAGCGCCGCACGGCACCAAGGCAGACGCAATTTTCGGCTGCCGGACCCTTCAAACCCGAGCGTTGCCGCCAGGCATCACCTCTGGCCCCTGCCTCATGAGCGTCCAGATCAGCGCCAGTGTCTGGAGGGTCTTGCCCAGGCCCTGGTGGGGGGAATTACCAGAGGGCCCGGGAGGAGCTGTTGGAACAGAGCAGGCTGCCGCTCGGTGGCAAGCAGGGCATTGATGAGGCTCGCAGCCGACGAGGCGTGCGCTGCCCACACCTCCCCCTGGCCTGGGGCGCCTCTACTGCTGCATCATCGCCCTTCACCCGCCTCTGACTGCGCGGCGGTGGTGGCCTGACTCTGCACCCACCATCTCGTCAGCCAGGATGCCTCCAGATCTGTCGGGTGCCCTCAGCCCCATGACGACCTCGTACATCCTGTGGGGGTGGCGGGCGGGGGCGCATGCAGGGGTGATGGTGGGGATCATGGTTACAGACGGCGGCAGATGGTGGTTTAACAATTTGGTAGCCGAGGGACGGAGGTTGGGCCAGACAGAGGTGGAATGCAGACATGACATTTGATGCCCGTGGGTGTGTGGGGCAGAATGGATAAGGAGCATACAACCGCAGTGGAGGAGAAGATGTCCTTTGGTCTCATGGGCAGAGGGAACACAACGGCGCGCATGTGAATAATTGAAAAAGCAGCACACTGCGTGCCACCGCAAGCCTTACCAGCGGACGCCCTCGCCTGTAGGGTTGGGGGGGGGTGCTGCTGTTGGTATGCTTCAGCAGAAGCTTTCGGCAGGCAGCACAGACAGTTCGCATGACGAATAAGCACAATGCCCTTCATGCCGCCAGCCCACCCAAGCCTTACAAGCACTCACGCTGGTGGGGCCGCAGGTGCCGCTGCGGCGGCGGTGGGGGTCGGCGAGGCAGGGCGCGCGAACGAGGGGTCGGCTCACAAGACAGCACCGCTAGCAAGCGCCCAAACCCTGCAGCACTCAGACAACTGCAACCCGCAGCTGGCTTGATAATGCCACAGGGATCGGCGCGCCGCATTAAGCCCTTTGGTGCCCCACAGGCTGCAAAGACCCTCAGTCACCCGGGTGTGGCCTCAGACCTCAGTCACGCGCGCAGGGCACTGCAGTTCAGGGGCGTGCAGTGTGCTGCAGTGCATGCAACCTGCACCATTGCGGTTGGTTTTGCGCAGTGCAATGCGGTGGTTGAGCGTTTTAATCCCTCCTCATCTTCATTTCCTCACCGATAGGTAGGGGTCCACCACCACGGGCACCACCGCCCGCCCGCTGCGCAGCCGCCCCTCGCCGCCCGCCCACTGCTCGCCGTTGAGCAGCACCGCATCAGGGTGGGTCGGGTCATACAGCGGCGCGGGCGACGCGCCGGCGCCGCCCCCCGCGCCTCCAACGCCGCCGCGGCCGCGGCCAGCGGCGGCGGGGCCGTGGCGGACCATGCCGACAGGGCCGCCAGTCGGCGGGGCGGACCGGGAGCCTGGCGGCGCTTTGCGAGGCATCGAGCAGGCAAGGGACGGCGCGGCACTGTCGCCGACGCCGCCAGCCGCGGCGCTCTCGACGAAGCAGACCCCGCGCCTGGGAGTGGGATGGTCGGACGAGGCGATCAACCAGCCTTGTGACAACGAGCCGCGCAGCCGCATGCCTTGAATGGCACGCACAACCAAGCTCAACTAGATCCCCTCTTTTCCATGGTCATGTGAGTGTGTGTGTGTGTGGCCGCCAGCGCACACATGTGCCCGTGAGTTCACAGAATTACATGCACGCCTGCTCGCGAGCACAGACACACACGCAAGCGTGCAAGCAAACCAAGCACACACAACACCCCTCCCCTTGGTCTCACTTGAACTCTTCATATGGGATGCTCCTGTCCACCTCGCACATCAGGTTCCCAATGGCCACGGTGGAGCCGCTTTCCAGCGGGGCTTTGGGCAGCTGCGGACGGCTGCTCTTGCTGACCGACTTGCCTTCCTGCACACCGTCGCCGTCATGCACAGTTGGAAGCGCAAAGAAGGGTCAGTGCAGCAGGCATTTACCATTGCGCACATGCCGTAGCGTGGGTCGCCCTGTGTGCGCCGCAACGCAAATTGCCTTTGACGACCCCATTCGGCGACCCCCTAAGCCGCAGAGGCAGGCGCAATGGCGAACGCGCTGCAATGCATGGACCGCCGTTGCCGCGCCCACCGTGTCAAAGAGGTTTGCGGCACCGCCCGACGTCAGCTCCAGTATGCCGTCAGCAAACTGTATGGTTTTTGGGAGGCGTCAGCGCATCAAGACAAAGAGGGCCTCGCGTGCGACTGGTCAGCAACGCGGGTGGCCGCGGCGGCGGGCAAGTATGCTGGATGCACGAGTCATGGGTGCGCACCGCAACAGGCGCATGCCCTTCGTAAACGCACACATCAACGCCTGAACACGTTTCCAAGCAACCCTGTGGCCTCACAAACCTTGCGGTCACTCTTCTTCTTCCACTTGTCGCTCTGTGAGTTTTACAGGGGGGCAAGCATGTGAGGGTTTGCAGCTTTCGTGCATGCGAAGCAGGCCCAGCGCCATAGCCACGCATGAAGGTTGGGCTGCCATGCATGTAGGTGCTCGACCATGCACGCACGCATGCATTCATGCATGCATGAAACATCCATGTGTGCATGCTTGGAACCAGGAACCCTGTCTAGCAGCATGCCACGCATGCACTTGTTTGAACGCATGCATGACCCTTCACATGCCACGTGCACACCTTGGTGTACAGCACAGCAAACACCCTGCTCGGCCCCTCTGCGCCTCCCTTTGCTGGTAATGCCGCCACGCTGCCGCCGATTGCTGCCGGCACCACCGCCGCTGCGGCGCTGGGGGGCCTCGTCACGGCGGGCGCGCGGAAGGCGGCGTGCCGTGGCGCTGCGAAGGCTGGCCGAGCTGCTAGGGCCGCTGCAGGCGCAGGCACTGCCGCGCCATCCTCCTCGGCGTTGTCCGGCTCGTGGTTCTCCTTGTCGACTGAAGGCTGCTCCTGCTGCTCCTGTTGGCACTGCTGCTCCTGCTGCTGCGGCGCTGCAGCTGCTGTGGCCACTGTGACGAGTGGACTTTTGAAACGCTTGGCAGGTGGCTCACTCTTCGCGCCGCTTGCCGCTGCCACTGCAGGGCCAAAACTACTGCGCTTCAGGCCGGGCACTACAAACCGCCTTTGGTTCTGGCCACTCATCTTGCTGGCGCAGCACGAGCAGCGGGCGAGAGTGTCTCTGCTCAGGTCGCCACGCACACCAACGCCACAGGACAGGCGTCAATCTATCCGCCGTCACAGCACATCAAGAAACTGCCCGCGTTCCGAATGTTCTAAATTACCTATTCATATGGCGATTGAGAAATATAACATCGTGTATGATAACTTCCTGTCAGCATCCGATTTTGATCTAGAGTGCGCAAACTAGTGCGATCTTGGGAAACGTCGTGTTGTCGGCGGCGCACCATAAGTTTGCATGACTCTGGTTGAATCAGCGGCACTGATCAAAGCCTCATGTCGGGCTTCGTGTCGTGCGTATCTGCACCAGCATGCTGGCATTTCGTGTCGACAACCATTCGAAACAATGCCCCCATGCCCCCAATTTCTGTGCCTCAGGAGCATGAGGCCGCTCTGGCGACAGATGCGCGCGCGGCCGAGGCGTGCATGCTGGTATTTGGGGGGGGGGTAGGAAGGGGGATGTGGGCGTAGCTGTTTGCATGGGTAGGCGGAGGCCGGGATTGAGACTGTGGCGGCATTATCGGCTCAGCCTCGTCATGGGTATTGAGCGGGCGGACCACACAGGAGGCAATCAAGCTCGCACTGATTGGGGAAGGAGGGCTGGCCCGTTCCTACCCACAAACGCACGAAAAAAACACGCACAACTTAGTGTCCATGGGCACCCCTTTCGCATCCCCCCTCCCATTTCCGCCTTCCATCAACCCTTCACCCACAGCATGCACGCACGCCGCCGCAACGGCCGCCGCCACCATGCCGCGCCATGCAGGAGGCGCTGCGGGATCTGGAGACTCAGCTGGCGGCGCTGCGGCAG
Organism: Monoraphidium neglectum; assembly: GCF_000611645.1. NCBI lineage: Eukaryota > Viridiplantae > Chlorophyta > Chlorophyceae > Sphaeropleales > Selenastraceae > Monoraphidium > Monoraphidium neglectum. Next base: position 9,037 of record NW_014012700.1, read on the forward strand.
GACAACGCAGCGCTGCGGCACGGCAACGCGGCGCTGCACCAGGAAAATGCAGCGCTGCGGTAGGAGATGGGGGAGGCGCAGCAGTGTGCAACGGATGCGCGCGCGGCCGAGGCGCGCATGGTGCGTGGAGGGGTGGGGTTGAGTTTGAGACGTATGGGCGGGGCGCGTGCGTGTCATGTGTGTGTGTGTGTTTTGTGTGTGTGTGTGTGTGTGTGTGTGTGTGTGTGTGTGTGTGTGTGTGTGTGTGCAGCTTAGTTTGCATATGTAGGCAAAGGCAGGGTTTGGCATAATGGCGACGTCTTGGCCGGGCCCTGCCATGGGGGTCGAGGCTACGCATGAGGCGATTGAGCTCACACTGGTTCTTGCAGGGGAGGGCCCGGCTGGCCCATGCCTGCGCACACCCCCTCTACACAACACACACACTCCCGTCTTTGGGCCCGCAACACCCGGTTGCGCGCCCCCTGGCAACCTTCTATCAACGTATCCGCCAACCGCATACGCCCTTACCGTGCCGCCGCCGCCTTGCAATGCCCGACAGGTGGACACGCTGCTGGCGCTGGAGGAGGAGATGTCGGCTGCAGCAGCGTCCATAGGAGTACAGACGCCCCCTGTGGCTGAGGGCGGCATCACCGCTTTCGCAAAGGTTGGGTTACGAGGGGGTTTTGAGGCGGAGAGCTTCTGGGGCAAGGGGGGTTTGGTGCGGGCCGGCAGCGTGGTGGGTCAACCACAGCACGCAAGCCACCGGCGCTGGCGCTGTGCCAGCACCCTCCTGGCCCTGCTCGCCTCCCTTTCAATGTGCGCACGTGCACACACACACACACACACACACACACACACACACACACACACACACACACACACACACAAATATACACAGATACTCAATCGCACACACACCCTGCACACACATGAATTTGGCAGATGTACAGAAAGTTGCTGCGATCGTCGATGCGCTTGGCCATGACAGTGAAGGAATTAGCTATCAAGTTCACTGAAGCAACAAAAGAGCAAGAGGAAAATGAAAGGTTAGACGACTTGATGTACCAGCGTGTGCTGCAGCTCGAGACGGGGCGGTGGGGCCAAGCGGACCTGCGGCACGTGCCCTACCAGCCGGGACAGCCCCAACAGCCCCAACAACCTCAACAGCCCACCACTAGCAGCAGCAGCACCAGCAGCGGTACCAGCAGAAGCACGAGCAGCAAGGCCAGCTACAGCCGCACCAGCCCCAGCAGCAGCCGCAGCTGCCCAATCAGCACCTGCTGAGCAGATGCTATGTAGATCAGCTGCAGCCTCACGCGCAGCAGCAGGGCCACGGACTCCCCTGCAGTGGGATGGAAGGTGTATATCGGTCGGATGGCCAACGGCAGGCCCAGATCTTCAAAATGACCAGAGGAGCGCCCCCATCACAGCGTCTTGCCAGGTATTCAAATCAGAGGCGGCGTCGCAAGCGAGTGATATGGTCATGCTTGCAACGAGCAGTTCCGGATCGAGTCAGCTTTGATGCTTTTGAGTGCTTGGACTTGAGCATATTATCTCACCTGCACACACTCGTGTGGGAGCGGGCAATTGAGTGCAAGCCCCTGCAGACACGCAATGGTCCCACTGACGGTTGTAATTGTCAGGCCACTGCACTGCAGGACGACATTTTGTGGGGCAATGCGCTGTGCCGGGACAGGAGAGTGGCAGTGTATTACCCCATGGCAGCAGCAGCAGCAGCAGCACCGTCGCGGGGGCCAAATCACAAAGTAAGATATGACGTCCCTGATTTTTGCAGTCCTTGGGAGACAACAACATTACAAAAGCTTTGACAAACTCTGCGTAATACATTGTATGCATGGTTCCAATATATCCTGCCCAATGTCCACCTGCGGCTCAATGGCTGCATGGGGGAGGGCCGCTGGCCGGGGTGGCAAAGCCCCCGTGTACTTACGAATCGTGTGGTCGTGTAGTGAACATGTAGTAATCGTGTGCCACACGATTACGACAGTGTGTGGCACATGTAAAGCACGTACGTAGAACTCAATCTGCGTCTGGCTGCCTCAACACAACCAACGCTTTGACACCGTATTTGTTGGCAAGGGGAGCTCACCCAAATTGCACCGTGTGGAAGCGTTGTGCCTGTTTGTCGGCCGGCGCAATTTGAACAGCACGCCGGTCAAAACATCTGTTCGGGGGCAAGAGGCAGAGATTCATTAAAACCCTTTCGCACAAGATGTGTACGCCCCACCCCTGCAACCTCATCGCGATTCTCGCCGGAGCGCCGCTGCCGCCTCCCCCCCCCTCCCATCTTGCCGCGCCCCTCAAACTTGCAGTGCTCCAAGCAGGCATTACTGGTCAAAACACGACAAAGCAGGTCGGTTGGGCTTGTAGGTTAGATGGGCACGTTCACATGACCTTGCAAACAGCATTGATGTTCTGGGAACATGTACAGTTTGCGTCATGTCACTGAAATGGTTTCCCAGTCCAGATGAGCGGCGCTGATTATATGCCCGTAGTTCTCAAGGGCTGCTAGGAGACCAGACTTCGAGTGTGCTTCTGAGAGGGGTTATTGCATAAAACAATGTGGCAGCAACGCGCATGAGGAGATTCAAACCACTTGAAATGGGTGAATACCTTATTGCCGTGCGCCACCAGTCCTCAAACTCTGCACTGGTGCACCTGCAGCATGGAGGTTTCAGATGCTGTCCAGGGGGTGGCTTACGGTCAGAGTAGACCACGCTTGATTTCGACACTCAAAATATTCAGCAACAATTTCTCTTGAACGCACGCCGCAGTCCCGGCTGGACTCCCGCGCGGGTGGCCGCAGTGGATCGAAGTTTGGCAAGCAAGGCAGAAAACTTTGCAATCTCAGCTCGGCGTCACATAAAAGTCAGATATAAACTTGATGTTCTTATAGGATATCTGCTGAACCCACCCTGGTGCTCGCTACCAGCAAAGTGAGCGTTGATACGGTACTCAGATACGGGACCTTTATATACCAGCCGGGTTGACACGACTTGAGCACAGCTTCTCCATGTTTCTGTGTTTTGCAGAGGGCGAGGATGATGGCACCGACACGCTTGTCGGCTGGGACCCGCTTCGCTCTCAGCTGTCAAGCGCCCCACCCTGCCCGCTGCGCCGTGCCATTTCCTGTCCTGACCTGCCTTGTTGCACCGCGCTGCAGCATGATGCTGCGTGTTGTTGCCCTCGCGGCTCTCGTGTCCATGGCGACTGGTGAGAGGCACCGCCCCTTCAGAGGACTGCTGTGCGCTGAGGGGGGTTACAATCGGGCCCTCGGAGCCGCCGCTTGCAGAGAGAATCTGCACCATTGATACATGCAGAGATCCTGGCCGAATCAGCCTGCCCATCTGTGTTTGCCTGCAACCTCCTGCCACCTGTCAACCCCCAACCCCATGCACAGCCACGTGTGCCCACATGGAAGGCGTGAGTGCGCTGGTCGGCACCAAGTGCGGCGCCGCTGTCGACCAGACAGGTGAGCGCAGTTGCCCGCAGTAGTACTCTGCCTCATCACCCTATACCCTGCGCACACCTGCAACAGCCAGGTTTGCCCTTGCGTTGATGGCCTCGGCTCATCTGCACTGTTCCAAGGAATGAGCTGGACAATCCCCAAGCTGACTGGTGTGGGTCTGCACAAACCCCTTGCGCTCCATGCAGTCGGCCGTTCCGGGTGGATTACCAAGCTGAACGTGTACAGCAATGGCAAGTGCATCACTGGCATTAAGGTGAGCCTGCGCACCCTGGAGTGACCACCCTGCATACTGTGCAGCGAGCTGTGTATTGAGCTCCGCCCCTACCTGGTGCAGACTGCAGCAGAGATCAAGTCTGTAGTTTCACCATGAGAGCGCTTGTCAATGTGCATGCAAGATGTTGGTGTACCTGTGGTCACGGCTGAACGTTAGCAGGCAAGATTTTCTTGGCCCCACGGTCCAACCCTGAACCCCTGCCCAGGCCACGTACGGCTACGATGCCAAGGGTGCGAAGCTGCTGGGCAAGCAGGGCGGCGCTGAGTCGGACTTCAAGGTCTACCCCGCCTCTGGGGAGTTCATCAACAAGGTCCAGCTGGTGGCCGGCAGGTGTGCAAGTGGTGACAGTATGTGCACAAGTGCAAGGAGGGACCAGGAGTTCGGCCGCCGCACATTCGTCATTTCTCTAGCGTGCAGGGAGTGCTGAGCCCGGCTGCAAGGGCCTCGGCTTCCATCTAACAACCTCTTACAACCTCTTGGTTGAGCGAAATCTAGTCTGTTGCCGACTTGCCACAGCTGCCCGCTGACTAGACTGCACCTACCCCATCCTCCCCCACCCAAACACTGAACGCTTCCAGCTGCGTGGAGGCGATCTCATTCTCCACCACCAAGGGCCGCACCTACTCCGCCGGCAAGCCGGGCTCCGGCAAGGCCGTGACGCTCACCCCGCCCACCGCCGCCGCCCACGTCTACGCTTTCAAGGGCTTCTTCAGCTCCAACTGCGCCGCCCCTGCCATCTCAATCGTGTGGGCCACCGAGGGCTGCCCCGCACCCGCCGCAAAGGCTGCCACCGTGCCGCTCCCTGCCGAGGCGCAGGCTGAGGTGAGGACAGCAGACAGACAGGCCGGGGTGCTGCGCTGCAGCAGCCCAGTATTGAGGAGCGCCGCGTCTCGCACAGGGCCTCACGTGCACGACAAATGGAGCTGCGATCTGCGTGCTGCTGCTGAGCATGCCTGCGGCTGTGGGGTGTCGGATGGTGCACGCGGCGCGAGCAAGGCCTGGCGGGACGCTTGTGCCGCTCACCCACCGACTCAGGGGCATGCACATACCTGCATTGATCCCCCCTGATTCACACTCTCTCCGTAACCCATCCAACCCCCCGCCCCCGCTGAATGCTTCCCCAGGCCCCTACCCCTGTGGAGGCTGAAGCGCAGGCACCCGCTGAGGCCGTCGCGGCGCCACCCTCCGCAGCCGAGGCCGTTGCCCAGGTGCCTGTGGCGGCCGAGGCCCCCGCGGCGGTCGAGGCACCTGCAGAGGTTGAGGCGCCCAAGGCTGCTGCTGAGCCCTGCGAGCCGGTGAGGGCGCGATTGGCTGGTGCGAAGACTGAGGGCATAAATTTGTTTGTTACATGCAGGCCAGCGCTCAAGCTCTTGTTGTTACCTCGAAGCTTGCCTGGATGGGGTGCTCACGTATCAGCCAGTGCTTGCCAGATTCCAAGCCGCCCTGAGGGGCGCGGTGGTCGGCAGCCCGGCTTGTGTGCGCCTATGTTGGTTGGGACCCCTTTCTGGGCGATCACTTCACCCACGTCCAGAGCCCTGCCCTCCCCATTAGGCCCTGGTCCGTTGCGCCCGCCTGCCTGTCCCTCCATCACTGCACTCCCTGGCCCCACACACGCCCCTTGCAACAACCAATCCCCAGGTGGTGATCCTCTCCGGCTCCCACGGCCTGGCCTGCGACCTGGCGACCAGCAAGGTCGTCGCCACCGGCCTCCTATCCAAATTCTCGCCCTTCATAAACTTGGCCTGCCAGGACCTCCAGGAGTGCTCAGACGCGGCCCCCGCCTCCGACGACGCAGCGTACGCCAAGTGCAAGTGGGCCGTCTGCAAGCCCAGCAGGAAGCTCAACGGCCTTGTCCCCGCCCACCCAGACCTGAAGCCCCTCGTGAATGAGGTGGTTGCCGGCATCAACGCCTTCGCCGCGGCCGCCGCCGTCAAGCCCGCCGATACCGATGGCAAGGGCTCTCTTGCCTTCCTGGTTTCCAAGCTGCCCACGATCCCC
>NW_014012699.1:0-18473 GCF_000611645.1 Monoraphidium neglectum
CGAGGGAGGGGCGCCAGAGGGCAAGGTTGGGGGCTGGGGGGGGCGCCGTGCCGCCGCAGGTAGGGAAAGGGGCAGCAGTGTGCCGGCGCCCGCCAGATGCTTACCACTGCGACCCAACAGGGGTCCTTGCTACTCACAGAGCCACAGCAGCACGGCCAGCCCAGCCGGCCGGGTGCCCCGCCTCACCTCGAGCCCCTTGCAGGCGACCATGACGCACGAGACCGCCACCATCTGCAGCACACCGCGCGGCACGCCGTGCGGCGCAGCGGCCGACAGGAAGCGGTCGAGCAGCGCGACGGAAAGGTGCAGCGTCTCGGGCTGCAGGCGGAACTCGCCGGCGACCTCGACCAGCCAAGACACGACGACGGCGCGCATCTGGGGGGTGAGGCCCTCGCCGCCGCAGGCGGCGCCGGCGGCCACGGCTGCAGCCGCAGCCGCGGCGGCCGCGTCTAGGTAGCGGGGGTCCGGCATCAGCCCCGCCTCGCGGTCACTGTGGTGCCTGTGGGCGGGCGGGGCCAGAAGGGGCGCGCGCGCGTGCGCATGATGACGGGTCTGGCGGCGCGGCGGGTGAGAAGGGGCAACAGGCGTCCGAGCGGGGCCGGACCGGGCGCCCCTGCGAGCGGCTTGTGCGCGGCCGTGCTGGCCGCCAGCTGCGTGGTTTTCTGACGGATTGGCCGGGGCCCGCCGCGACCGTTCCGCACCCTTGGGAACCTGCACACCTCAGCATCTCCTCAAGCTCCGCGCTGGGCCCTGCGTTGACGCACTTCGTCGGACTCTCACGGCGCTCTTTCTGACTTTCGCTGCTCCCGCCAAAAACGCCGGTCTCGGCACACAGCAGGCACGCGCCCGCTGGAATGGCTGCAGGCCACGCCGCATGGGCAGCGCATGTGATGGCCGGCTGCTTACAGTGGGCGCCGCTCGGCGAGGATGCCTGTAAGGGTATCGATGTGGGGACAAGGCTTTGCGTTCTCAGGCTCTGAACGCCAGGAACCACAGTAATCCGCGTGGTAGTTCAAAGGCGTGTAAGAATGCGATCGGATGATACAAGCCTGCCCCATCCGTCTAGGCGATGTTGATGCATCGAAATACCCACGCTGGCGCAGCGACAAGCCGATCGTGGCCGACGCGCGTGCCAGGGGCACAGCCCCGGGCACATGTGACCGCAGGCCTCGGTGGGCGAGGCCTTGCGGAGCCCAGCTGGCCACTAAGAGATTCATTGAACTCTGATAACAGCATCTTTTGTGCCAGACACCCGATCACGTTCCACACACCTCACTCGTGCACAGGTCCGCTTCGCGGGCCAGGGTGTCGGTGCTCTGCGAGCTGGTGCTGCCAGAAAACTTTCCCTTATCGTGTTTCTGCAAGCTACTTGTGGCGAAGCTGGGCAGGGAGCCCGCAAAGGCCATTTTTGAAGCGACTAAAGCCTAGCTGGGCTTGAAACAAGTGTCGGAAACAAATTATACCACTGTGATTGGATCGGGAACTGGGTGAGGGCGTATCACGTCGTTGGGCGGCCAGCGGCCCCGCTTGTGTCTCCGGTGCTTCTCTTCACTCCGTTTGCGCTGCCGGTTGGTTTGGGTAACCCTCAATGTCATTTGCAACGAGAAGAAGACATCATTCTCATCAATCCCCTCTTGCTGGGCCGGCAGGGGACTGGCGCGGGGTCAACGTGCATGATGGCAATTGGCCGGTGCCTGATGCCATCCTCCCCCCATGTCGGCGACAGCCCAGAAAAGCGGCCCCCGCCACAGCATTGAACTTCAAGACAGCCAACATATGCTTACATAAAGCCATGCACATCCAAGGCCGGCACACATGGGCGCTCTGGGCCCAAAGGTTCACACATGCGATTTCGGCGCCGCCAACACTTTGAATTGCCAATTGAACCAGGGGGGGACGGGCTGCTTGCTTGTCGGTGCCCAAACCTGCGCTGATCACCTGCATCTTGACTAGGCATGGGTATGGGATGTTGAGGCTGCAAGAAGCACGCTTGCGGCGGCATCCCATGCATGTCTTGATCTTCCCACTCCTGGTGGGTGTAACTAACTGGTGGTGTACCGCCACCCCCCTAGCGACGGGAGGGGGGGGGGGGCGGAGTTGAAGCCGGCGGCAGGGCGCAAGGGGCCCGGGGGGGGGTGCGAATAGGTTGTGTGGGGCGTTTGATTGCTTCGGGCAGGGTCTGAGAGGGTTCTTCGGGTAGCGCGGGCTGGTTATGTCATGACCCCGCAAAGCTGAGCAGGTCTTCATCCCACAGTCAGCACAGGGCGCCGGCTGCCACGGACCTGCTACGCAGCGGCCAGCTCGCCACAAAGCACCCGCTCCGCCAGTTGAGCTGTGGCGCCGTAGCTCCTGGATCAATCAGGGTGTGCTGGCAGGACGAGCACGAGCCGCAAGCGCACCGCGGGAGGCCTCAAACGGGCACCCCGCACGCAGCAGGCGCTGCAGGGCCGCGTCACTTCCCGATGCAAAACTCCCGGAACAAGCGGTCAAGGAGCCCCTCCACGTCGCGCGCCCCTGGCGCCCCTGTCAGCTGTGCCAGGGCAGCGTCGGCGAGCCGCACCTCCTCAGCTGCAAGCTCGAGCGCGTGCACACACGCGTTCTCGCTGCCGCCGCCGCCGCCGCCCCTGCCGTTGACAGCGTCACAGTCAACGTCGCTGCCGCCGCCGCCGGATCCGAAGCCGCCGCCGCCGCCGCCGTCGCCGCCGAGCTCGGCGGCGCGCCGCAGGTGCGAGGCCGCCCGCTCTGCCAGCTCTCGGTGCCTCAGCCGCGTCAGCAGCGGCGCCGCAGGCGCACCCACCGCTGCGCCTTGGGACAGGACGCCTTCCACGGCGCCCCCCAGCGCCCCGAGCAGTGCGCGCAGGCCTGAGCCTGTCGCGCACGACACAGGATCCAGCAGGACGGGGGTTGGGCCCTTTTCGGCGTCGCTGCGGCGGCCCGGGCCGGCCAGCCAGCGCCGAGCGGTGCGCATGGCGTCCTCCAGCCGCTGCGGCGCGACAAGATCGGCCTTGTTCAACAAAATGAGCACCTGTGGTGACGCTGCCGGCTGGCAGCTGCTGCCGCCGCTGGCGCCGCCGCTGTTGCTGCCGCCGCTGAGGCCGCCCCTCCAACCAATGCCGTTCATGCTGCCAGTGCTTGAGCCAATGGCTTCAGAAATTTCTTGCAGGACACCCGCCAGCCATTCAGGGGCCAAATCACGTCCTCCCTGGCTGTCTTGGTAGTGTGGATGCAGGACAACCTGCTGACCTTGCTGCTGCTGCTGCTGCTGCTGCTGCTGCAGCGGCGGCGGCGGCGGCGGCGGCGGCCTTGTCGGGACTGGCACAGGCGCTGCCAGGGTTGACCCGGTCGCGGAGTTGAAGAGCTGCTCGGCGTCGCACACCCAGAGCAGGACATTGGCCTCTTTTGCCTCTTGCAGCGCGCGGCTGATGCCCTGAGCCTCGATCGGGCAATCCGTGGGGCGCAGCCCGGCGCTATCTGTGGTGGAGGGAGGCCACACGTGCAGCGCGTGTTGGAACGGAGCGGGTCATACCAGCAGAGCGTGGCAGCAGCGGCAGACTGCTAGAACCCTCCGGTGCAGCGACCTGCGCCCTTCCAATCTTCAAAACCAGCCGGACCCACTCGCCACATGCCTCTGCCCAGGCGTTGCCCGCCCCTCACCTGCCACGGCCACATGGTGGCCCGCCAGCAGCAGCGGGGCTTCCACGATGTCCCGCGTCGTGCCTGGCGTCGCACTCACTATGGCGGCCTCGCGGCCGGCCAGCAAATTCAGCAGGCTGCTCTTGCCGCCATTTGGGCGCCCCGCGATCACAACGCGCAGGCCGGCGCGGACAAGGTCGGCGCGCGCGAACGCGGCCGCGTGGCGCCCCAGGTCGCGCGCGAGATCGCGCAGATCTGAGATCGCGGCGGCCGCCTCGGAGGAGCCGAGCTGGGCGTCTTCTCCAAAGTCGAGGACGGCCTCCAGGCGCGCTGCGCACCTGCGCCGTTGGTGCCCACCATCAGAAATTGATGCTGACCGAGCAGGAGAGAGGGGATCCTGGCCTCCTTCAAAACCCTGCGCAAGGGCACGCCTTTCGCCCGTTCCAGGCCTTGGCCGCACCTCTTGACCCAATCAGACACCATGCACCTCCGCCGCCCTCAATTTGGGTAACACCTCTGCAGCTGACTGCGAGCAGGCACACGACGGCCATCCCCCTTACCTGGCAAGAGTCTGACGCCAGCCCGCCACGGCCCGCCGCGCCGCGCCGCCCGCCGCCGCCGCCGCAAGCCGCCGCTGCGCCTCGCTCTGCGGCGGCGCAGCCGCGCAGGGGCGCCCGTGCGCAACCAATCAGAGGGCCGCGCAGGCGGGATGCAGCCGGAAACAAAGGATCGTCACCGCGCGGACACGGCGTAGATGCCAAAAGAACCGGCTTGCACATGTCTTTGCTGTGCAGTGATGCGATCGATTATGGCGGCCGCCCAACCCACCTGGGCCGCAAGGATGTCAGCCAGCCCCTCCACCTCCGTCAAATCCAGCTTCCCGGCCTCGAACGCCCGCCTCGTGAACTCCCCCGGCGCCGCCGCGCGCACCCGCAGGCCCGCGGGCAGCGCGAGCAGCGCGGCGCGCGCCGCGGCGGCGGTCGCGGCGCCGCCGTGCAGGTGCAGCTCCGCGGTGTCCTCGCCCGTGAAGCTGGCGGGGCCGGGGAACCGCACGACGAGGGCGCGGTCCAGGGGCACGCGCCCCGCGCCGCCGCCGCCTTCGCTGCCGCCGCCGCCTTCGCTGCCGCCGCCGCCTTTGCTGCCGCCGTCGCCGCCTTCGCTGCCACTGCTGCCGCCGGTGCCGCCGGTGCCGCCGGCGCCGCCGCAATCGTCATCCCCGCTGGCGGCCGCCGCTGGAGCAAACAGCTCTGCGAGGCGCATCTCCCGTGGCCGCGGCAGCCGCGCGCGCCCCGCTGCGAGGTCAGGCCACAGGGCCGCGAGCGCCGCATCGGCCGAGGGCCCGCTAATTCGGACGACGGCCACGGCGCTCGGCGGGGCCCCGGAGCTGAGGGCAAAGATGGTGTCTCGCGGCGGGCGCGGCGGCCAGCTGGCGCCGGCTGCTGGCAGACTGGCGGACACGCTGAAGGTGCAGCGGCCGGCGGCTGGTGCCTTTGCTGCGCCCCACATGCTGCTGTTGCTGGTCCTGCCGTCGCTGGGGCGGCCGAGCAACCTTCCAGCGCCCCTACCGCCCCCCACCTCGTTAGTCATCGAGGTGGTCCTTCTGGCCCAGACGCTGCTGCTGCAGCATGTGCTTCCGCTGAAGAGACGCGTCACAGCAGGGGCCCCTACAGGCAGCATGGAAGGTTCCCAGGGCCAACTCAAGTTACATCATGGTGTAGCCTGTCACCTAAACACTTGAAAGTCATACAGTCAAAGCGCACGTGCTGGTCACCACTCGCCCCACCGCCATGCGCCTGCACGGGCTTGCTGCCAACAGAATACAGTTTGTTTTCTAGGTGAGGTACAATCTACAAAAAACACATCAAGGTTGATGCAAGCGCGAAAAAGGGCACAAAGCCGTCGACGTTTGAGACGCGTGTTCACCAACACGCCAACCCAAAGACCGCGGACATATGGCCGCCTGCGGCCGGCGCAGCGGCGCCGCCGGCTTGCCGCCGCGCCTATTCACCTGTGTAGCGTGGCGACCGCTTCTCAGCGAATGCCTTGAGGCCCTCTAGCCGGTCGCGAGTGGGGAGCAGCTGCGCATAGCACGCCTCCTCCAACGCGAGGCCGCTGTGCAGGTCCACCTCGCTGCCACCATCCATGGCGGCCTTGGCCATGCGCAGCGAAAGGGGCGCCGCCTGCCAGCGCAAGGGTCGTCGGTTGGAGGTTTGTGGGGCGGAGTGGTGAGGGGCGGCTAGGCGTTGCGGGGTGGGGAGCGCACTGCAGGGCGGCGTGTTTGCCCGCTGCTATACAAGCGAAAAAGTGCCGAGTCACTCACCCCTGCTGTCCCAAAGCCAACCCGCACTTGCACACAACATGGGAAAGGAGACGACACCTACAAGCACGTAGCAAAGCGCACGCACGCAAGTGCACGTGATGTTCCATATGCACGCGCATGCGTACACACACATACACACACACACACACGCATGCGAACTCTTCTTCTCACTCATTCACAAACCACCCCTTGCAATCACAAACCTGCGCGATGTCTGTGGCGATCTCCAGGGCCCGGTCCAGCGCGCCCCCCTCCTCCACACAGTGGTCAACCAGCCGCAGCGCCACCGCCTCCTCGCCACCCACCCTCCGCGCCGTGAACACGAGCTCTTTGGCCGCCGCCACGCCCACCAGCCGCGGCAGCCGCTGCGTGCCGCCGGCGCCGGGGATGATCCCGAGCCGCGCCTCCGGAAACGCGAGCGACGCGCCGCGCGACGCAACGCGCAGGTCGCACGCGAGCGCCAGCTCGGCGCCGCCCCCCAGCGCATAGCCCTCCAGCACGGCGATTGTCGGCATGGGCAGCCGCGCGACCTCCCCCATAAGCCGCCGCAGCGACGCGACGCACTCCGCGGCCTCTTGGTGCGTCATGGCCGCGCGCTCTTTGAGGTCGGCGCCCGCGGAGAAGCAGCCGGGCACGCGGCTGCGCAGCAGCACGCAGCGCGTGGTGCGCTCCTGGCGGAGGGTGTCGAGAGCCTCTAGGAGCTCGCGGACGAGGCGGCGGCCGAGGGCGTTGCGGGCGTCGGGGCGGTCGAGGGTGAGCAGGCTGATGCCCTCGTGCGTGCCGCCCAGGGGCTCGACGGTGACCTGGGCGGGGTTGTGTGTGCGTGTGCGTGTGCGTGTGCGTGCGAGTGCGTGTGTGCAAGTGTGCGCGTGTGCACGCACACGTGTGAAGACGCATGCAAGCCAAACAGCAACAGCCCAGCTGAGGTCAGCAGCTTGCTCACAACCTGTGGACCCCCTGCAGGCCGCTGACCAAGCCTTAGCCGTAGCTGGGCAAGCCAGTGACCTGCTCACCTGAAGCTGACTGCTTGCCTGAGCGGTGCTGTACGCGCTCCACAGGTGTGCTGCCCTCGTCGCGCTGGCGAGCTCCGTCAACATGCTGACGCTGGCGAGCGCGCGGCGCATTACATGCGCGCCCACGCCCATGGTCGGGCCCACTGTCGTCGCAGCCAGCGCCTCCAATAACATCTCGGCCAAGTGTCTACGTCCGCAACGGCTTGAAGGCAGCGGGGGCCCGGCGTTTGAGGAAAGCGTAAGCAACTGGCAGAACAACCAGTGCTACCATCACTGCAAAGCCCCCCAAGTATCTCAGGGGAGAGGGGCTCTCAATCATTCCCCCGCCTCGCTGTTGGTGCGATCTCGTTCCGAGAGATCAGGACGCTGAAAGCAACGTGCAATGGTTGTTAGAGCACCTGCTGCGGTCTATACATGAAATGCAGATGTGTGAAGCAAGGTGCCCGGATGTGTGATGAGCTGCTGATGCAGCACCGGTGGCCTCCCAGGCGTGTGGCCGGCTGGTACCACTGCGAGGTGTGACGGCCGGGCGGCCTCATCCGCGAGTTGCAGATAAAGCATGCAAATAGAAATGGCGTGGCATATGTCCCCGAGTGCATGACATTGCCATGTGATGATGTGGCCTCGCTGTGCGACAAGTCAAACCTGCGTCAAGCGATCGATTTCATGCAACGCCTCGCCAGCAACGGTCCATGGACAGGACAGGACAAAAAGGGTTTCTTCTCGGATCACATTGATGGTATGACAAATGCCCACCTTTGTCCCTGTCCTCTGGTCAGTTTGGAGACGGCAGTGCTGACCAGCCCCACACGCTGTGGGAACTGCGTCTGGGCGTGGCGCCATACCGCGCAAGCAAAGCGCTGTGTCTGTGATATTGATTTTTCTGGCTTGAACGCAAAATCTGTGCTGCATTTTACACCATGTGGTGCAAAGCGTGCATCGTCCTGTTGGTGACCAAGTGAGTGAGGCAGTGACGATAAAGTTGTGGGCATACACCCATTCGTGGGCCTGGCTCTCTAGTATTCTGATACAAACTATATTGATATCACGTGCACAAACCACGTCTCGCTGAAAAGGTGCCGCACTTCTTCATTTCTAGGGGCTGCAAGCACCACGCACAGACTCGCGCATACCCTGGTGTGGTCGATCGGGATGCAATTGAGACGGGCCACCAGCCCAATTGGTTGTGCGTCTAGGGCCCTGGCTGTGCCTCGCGCGACCATGGCTGCTCCCGTGGCGAGCTCAGCTGCGGTCGTCAGCAGCGCGCCACAGCTCGTGGACGCTAGATACGCAAAGGAACTGCAGGCGGCATGCGAGGCAGTGCGGCTTGCTTCAATGTTGTGCCGGGTGCGCGCCGGTGCGCTGCCATGCCTCGCTCTGCTTGTGCTGCTGCAGGGAAATGCACGCCAAGGCCTGCACCCGCGTCTGGGCGTAACAGTGCCCGTCCCATCTCTGGCACCCAACCACTCATGTCATGTTCCTCATGGCGCACCGCAGATCGTACAGCAGCAGCTGAGCGATGCAGAGAAAGTAGACAAGCAGGACGACTCCCCCGTGACCGTGGCCGATTACGGTGGGCTGACGCTGAAGGGCCTGATGTGCGAAGACGGCACGCGCCCGCAGCGCCTTGCTGACAGGCCCGGCGCTGCCCTGCTGCCCCCCGCACGGGGACTCGCAGGCGCGCAGGTGCTGGTGGCGTGGGCGCTGTCGCGCGTCGACCCGGACACCAGGCTGTCGATGGTGGCCGAGGAGGACTCCGCCAGCCTCAAGTGCGCGCATCTCATGGGCAGCATACGGCTGCCGCCAGAGGCAAAGGCGGCGCGGCGTCCTTGACAGTGGCTCACGGCTGCGGGTGACACCTTGCCCCTTGACAGCCCGTCCTCCGCTTGATGTTTTCCGTCCTGCGCGACTGCAAACACTCATGACAGGGACCCGAGCGGTGCGGCGATGCTGCAGCGCATCACAGACATTGTCAACAGCGTCGTGGTTGAGGCCGGCGGCGAGCCGCTGACAGGGGATGACGTCATTGCGCTCATCGGTGAGCAGTCCGCGGCCGCCACCCAGGACAGCAGCGGCCGACAGGGCGCGCCCATGCACTCAGCAGAGCATGCGCCTGGTGGTGTTGTCGTCCTCTCGCCAGTCCCCGCTAACAACCCTTGGGTTGTTACCCTTCTGACTGTGCCATAGCTGCAAGAGCCTGCTGTGTTGGCCCGCACAACAAGCGGCTGACTCAACGTCGCCTGCGCCCCCCTTTATCCTGCAGACCTTGGCCAGTCAGCGGGCGGCCCCGCTGGCCGCCACTGGGTGCTGGATCCCATCGATGGCACGCGCGGCTTTGTGGGCATGCGGCAGTATGCAGTCTGTCTGGGCATGCTGCAGGACGGCGAGGTCGAGCTTGGAGTGCTGGGCTGCCCCAACCTGCCTCAGGACCTCATAACCGACGAGGACGGTGGCGCGGGTAGGCGGACGAGGGGCGGCGCCGGGGCTGGAAGGGGGGCACAGATGCGGGGGCCCAGGACTGGGGGAGCAGGGCGCGGTTGAGGAGGAGGCGCCTCGGCCGGGTGAAGAGCGAGGCAGCTGATGCTGGCCGCAGAGCGCGGGTGGGGCGGTCATAGTCGTCATGAACATTGCGGCGGGGTCTGCATGGTTATGTCTGGCGAGGCGTTGCACTGACCATGTGATTGTGGTGCCACCGACTCCACCGCTGCTGCTCTGGCCCAGCGCCGACGACACGTCAGCCGTTCGCCACCACCATGACATTCGCCCCTCGCACGCCGCCCGTGCTCCCCACCCCCCATCTCCCCGCCCAGCCGCCGCCTCGCGCAGCGGCGAGGCCGGCCGCGGCTGCCTGTTCCTGGCGCACCGCGGGGCTGGGGCGTACGCGGCCGACCTCTGGGATGCAGCTGCCCCGCTGCAGCGGATCCGCGTGAACGACGTCGCAGACAACAGCGGAGCGCGGTTCATGGAGTCGTTTGAGAGCCGCCACTCGGACCACAGCTTCACCGGCCAAGTGGTGCGCTGCAGTCCTGCATGCTCGTCTTATTGTGGGTGCATGTGTGCGTGTCCGTGTGTGTGTGTGTGTGTGCATGTGTGGCTTTGCATCCTTGCGTGCGCAATTTCTCGGTGGGACACGTTTTGCCAGAGGTGTGGGCAGCTAGAGGGAGCACAGGGCTGGCTGGGGCAGCAACAGCGTTGCAGCTTAGCACCCCTCATTCGGCCTTCAAAATGGGGCCACTGCCAGGCGCGTGTGGTCATCCAGTCTGCTGATTATCGGCACACTGCACGCCAAGGCGCCCGCCGAGTGTGTGCGCAGCCTCACCTCGCATACCCTCCGGCCCACCATGACGCGCGCGCGGCAGGCGCGCTTGATGGGTGTCACGCTGCCGCCGCTGCGCATGGACAGCCAGGTCAAGTACGGCCTGCTGTCCCGCGGCGATGCGTCCATCTTCATGAGGTTCCCGCCGCCCTCGTATCGGGAGAAGATCTGGGACCACTGCGCGGGGTTCGTAATCGTGGAGGAGGCCGGCGGGCGCGTCACCGACGCCGGCGGCGCGCGCCTGGACTTTTCGCGCGGGCGGTGGCTGGACCTGGATAGGGGGATAGTCGCGGGGCCGCCACGGGCGCATGCAGCGCTGCTTACGGCGGTGGCGGCGGCGGAGGCCGCGCGGGCAGCGGCAGGGGCAGGTTCCAGCGGTTCCTAGGCCTGGAGTAACCGAGTCACGGACGTGGACTGTCATAACGGTGTCTGCTGGGGTCTGATTGGGGACCTGCCGGCGCTCTTGACTGGCAGGTATATGTTATTCGCTGGCATATGCCTATTTACAGACAACCTGGCACCCGCGAGTGCTAGCTGGATTTGCTGCCTGTCACTGCGGTTGTGTTACCCACAGAGACGCAGGTGGAGCTGGGTTAACAGCTTCTCTCCTGCGGTCCTGTGTATTCCTTTGAGCGCACAAGGGTTGCTTTGCACCCGTGCAGACGTTTTGAGAGCGGCCTAGGCGGCGTAATTCCATTGGGGGTCATTCCCTTCGACGCACTCTCGCCCTGGCTTCCGCAGTCGGTGCATTACAGCAGCCTGGAGCGGAGAGTGCGTACATCTGTAGCATGACACACAATCAGTTTCATAGATTCTCTATAACAACGAGGCGCCTCTTGCCTTGGAGGGGCGCTCTTTGAGCGAGGGTGTGGCACTCGACCCACGCGTCGTGCGTAGGGGCGGTGTTCTCTGCAGAATGCGTGATTACACAAGGATATAAGGCAGTAAATCGGACCACACACCCGCAACAGTGAGATCACCCGGCAAATCCAGGGCACCGACGCCTGTCCCGGTGTCTACGGGCGCGAAACAGCCTGTCACCGAGCAGGATGGCCATAGGCACGTCTCTTGGCGCGTGAACTCAAGCCGGACGCAAGGTTCCTTTGTGCCCCGGAAGGAGGAAGTCGCATTCGGTGCTAAACGGCAGCGCGCATTGCTCTCTGCGCGCCCTAGTAGCTGGAGAGGTGGCGTCTGGGCTACGCCCCAGTTGGACGGCCAGGGGGGCGCCAAGGTGCGGCCCGCATGGCTGCCATGTGGGAGCAGCCAAGACGACTGCTGCAGGGAAGGGCCCCCGCCCTGCCGAACGTCCAGTCGCACCTGGTGGCATCCTGGGACACCTTTGAGTGAAACTTGCCTCCGCATGTTGTCCCCCAAACTTAAGGCCCTCCGGCGAAGGAGGCCGCATCGACGCGCTGCGCTGCGCCGCTGCTGACTGATTCAGTGCGGCGCCAGGCAGGCCGCTGAGCGCGCCCGGCGCTCAGTCCTGCGGCGAGAGGGTGCTGGCGGCCGGGATGGACTACTACGGGGGCGACGCAGTGTTTGACCACAGCTTCGGCCTGGCCGGCTGGCCCCCGCCCGCTGTCGCCGCCGGCCAGTCGCCGCACATGTCGCTCGGCACGCCGCCGCACGCGATGCTGATGGCCGCCGCCGCCGCCGCGTCGCTGCCGCTCGAGCCCCAAGGCAGCGGCGGCGGCGGCCTCAGCGTGAGCTTGGCCGTCGAGTGCGGCACGGTAACAGGCATAATGCAGCTGCCCAAGGGCCGCATCATCGTGAACCCCGGCACTGACGCAGCCCGCGAGGTTTCGCCGACAGAGTTTGAGCGGCTTGGTGGCAAGGGCGCGGCCAAGAAGTGGCGCCACAGCATACGGCTGAAGGACGGTGCGCAGGGTGCCGCGTGCTCCCGGCGCGTCGCGCGGCGCTCGAGGGACCAGCGCGCCAAGCGCTCACAAGCTTCCTTGCGTGAGGCTGGGCTGGGGCGCCGCGCAGTTCCCCCCTATTTTGCTGCCAGCAATCGGATGGGAGCAAGCGCCCAATCTGCGTGTGTGTGCCCCATGTGCATCCGTGTGCCCCGCCCTCAAAAATGCAGGCAAGCAGCACATTGGCGACTGGATGCTTCACCATGGCTACGAGGTGACGGCGCCCCAGGACAAGCAGCAGCAGAAACAGCAGCAGCAACAGCTGCAGTCGCAGGTCCATCAGCAGCAGCAGCCGATGCAGCAGCAGCAACAATTGCTGCAGCCCGCCCTTGTCCCAGAGGACCCCTGGCACGCGTCGCTGCCGCCCGCGGCGGCCGCCGCCGTCGCATCAGCGGCCACCGGCACCGGCCCCGGCCGCAGCGGCAGCGGCCACAGCAGCAGCAGCGGCTGCGCGCCGGCGAGGAAGCCCAACCCGTTTGCCGGCGGCGCCTACCAGGCCGCGGCGGCCGCGGCGTTCGCCGGCAGCTCCCCTTCGATCGGCGCCGCCCCGCACGTGCCGCGCCCGGCCTTGAAGGGCACGAGCAGCGGGCTGCAGATGTCACAGACGCCCGGCGCGGCGCCGCTTTTGCCGACACATTTGTCTGACTCTGTGCTGGACCTCCTGTCTCACGAGCAGCAGCAGCGCTCCATGCTCGTCGCGCAGCAGCAGCAGCAACGGCAGCGGCTCGCCGCTGCGCAGCACCACCAGCAGCGCCTGCAGCAGCACCAGCAGCAGCAGCAGAGGCAGCACCTGATGCACATGCAGCAGGTGCTCGCGCAGCAGCAGCAGCGCGCGCTGCTCACCAGCCACGCGCTGCAGCAGCAGCACTCGGCGCCGCAGCTCACGCCGCACGGCCCGTGGGGCGGCATCGCCGCCGCCGCCGCCGCAGCAGCAGCGGCCGCTTCGCCGTCCCCTTCGCGGCCGCCCGCGCCGCACCTCGCCCGCGGCGGGGCGGGCGGCCTCGGCGGCGCGCGCACCGACCTCTCGCCGCTCCCCGGCGACGGCAGCGAGGCGGTGGCGGCGATGGCGGACTACCTCGCCGGCCTCGCGCCCACCGCCCCGCTCCACCTGCTGCAGCTGCAGACCCCCTGCGTCGCCGGCCGCGCGCTCGACCTGCGCGCGCTCTTCGCGGCCGTCGTGCAGCGCGGCGGGTACTGCGCGGTGACGGCGTCGGGCGGCTGGGGGGAGGTTCTCTGGGAGGCAGGGCTGCGGCTGGAGGGGGCGCGCGCGGCGGCGGCGCTGAAGCAGGTCAACGCGGCGTACATCCAGATGCTCATGCGGTTCGAGCGCATGTTTGACACTGAGGCGTGGCTGGCGCTGACAGGGCGGCCGGTGAGCGGCAGGGCCGCGCGCAGCGGGCGTGGGGGCCGTGCACTGGGAGGGGGGTCGAGGATCGCGAGCGACCGGAGTGGATTCAGGGCCTGCGCATGGCGGCTTGCTCGTTTCTTGGGGGTTGCGTTTGTCCCTGGGTGTGCTTTCCACGACGCCTGCCGATGCAAAGACGCTTGACAAGCAGATTGCTTGACACCCCTCCTCCTCCCCCCCCCCTACGCAGTCACCCGTGCTGGGCGCGCCGACCGCCTCCCCCGCCACCCGGCTGGCCGCGATGGCGGCCGGCATGCCCGGCGGCTTGGACGCCTCGGGGGGCGGCGGCGGCGGCGTCTCGCGCTCGCCGCTCACGCGGATTGGCAGCCCGGACGCCGTGCCGTCAGTGTGCAGCAGCGGGCCCATCTCGCCGCCTTTCGGCGCGTTCCCGGGGCTCCCCGACCACGAGCGGCCCCTCAAGCGCCGCAGCATGGCGGACGACGCCCTCGGCCGCGCCGCGCCGCGCAACGGGTCAGCCGGGGCGCCGCTCCTCCGCGGCGCGTCGTCGCAGCCGCTGCGGTCGCCGGCGGAGCCGTGGGGCGCGGGCGGCGGCGTGCCGCAGCATGCGCATGCGATGCGTGGCGATGGGGGCCCGGACGGGGCCACTGGCGAGCCCCAGGCGCCGCCGCTGAGGTCTGCCAGCTTGGGGTCAGGTGAGCATCCCGCGTCGCGTTTGCACGTTCAATCAGTGACTGGGCCGTTCTGATTCTGGGGTATTGGGAGTGCAGGGGGATGGGTCATTGACGCCTGGAAGGCGCGTTTTTTTGGCGCGGCCTGCGCTTGCTGCACGCGAGCCGCTGCGTATGCTCTCTGTCATTCCAATCGCGGCCCCCTCTGGGCACTGCGGCGCCTCCACGCCCCTTCGCCTGCTCACGGCTCCCCCCCCTCCGCCGGCGCCCTCGCCCACTCGTTCCCCTCGCTTGCGCAGCGGCGGCCGCAGGGGTCCACTTCAAGGCGGAGGCTTTAGATGACCAGGGCGGCTTTGACATAGCGGCGCGCTACCGCTCCACCCCTACCCTGGCCGCGGCGGCGTCGGCGCAGCAGCTGCGCCAGCTGCAGCTGCGCTACCACCATCAGCAGCAGCAGCAGCAGCAGCTGCTGCTCCAGGCGGGCTTCGGGGCGGGGCTGGCGCCGAGCGGGCTGCTGGCACAGCCGCCATTCCTGCAAACGGCGGGCGGCAGCCTCCCGCTGCCGGGGACGCACTTGCTCGAGCACTATCACTCAGAACCGGTGTCCGGCCACAGCGGCGGCGCGCTCGGAGGCGGGCCGCTGCAGCCCGGCGGCGAGGGCCTGGAGCCGATCGGCAGCCGCGGCGGGCGCACGCTGCGCGGCAGCGACAGCCTGCCCCTGCCGCGCGTCGCCGAGGCCGCCGCCAGCGGCGAGCCGGCGTCGTCCAGCCCCGCAATCGAGCGCGACCAAGAACAACAGCAGCAGCAGCAGCAGCAGCAGCGTCGGGGCCAGGGGCATCAGCAAGAGCAGCAGCAGCAGCAGGAGCAGCAGCAGGAGCAGCAGCAGCAGCACCAGCAGCAGCAGCAGGAGCAGCCCCTCCTGCCCCCGCCGCACCTAATCGACCTGCCGTGGCCCGGCGGCGACGGCGACCTCGGTTCTCCAAAGGTGGACGGCATGGATTTTACGGACTTGATAGACGGCTTCTCTCAGGAGCTTGAGCTGCTGGCGGTCGAGTGCGGCGACAGCGCCGAGGGCGGCGCCTCCGAGGGCGGCGACAGCGATGGCGGGCGCGAGCGCGACCAGGGGCTGGTGCAGTCGTTCGATTGAGCGGCTGTCGTGTAGGGGCGCACGCGAGGTCTCGCTCGTGCTGGCGGCCGCCGGGCCGGCCCGTCGCAGCCGCGGGGGCCCCTCCGCGCGGCCCCTGCGGCAGGGGGGTACATTGAGCTTTGGCGGGGGCGAGGGCAACGCGATCATCTTTGAGTTGAGCGGCGCAGCAGCGCAGGCCGCCCGGCTGTGCAGCGCATCCAGTGCAGCACAGCGGCGCGTGAAGGCTACGCTCGCGGCCCGCTCCAATCTTTCTCCCAACACCTTCAACGCTTGCAACTGGAACTGCACCTGATCTGAATACATAGCTTTGGGCCCAATCGCGGGCATGGCGCCCCGCCGGCCCCTTGCCAATTTTGCAGCCGCACCGCTCTGCGGTCTGGGCGACGGCGGGCAGGCAGGGGACCCTGGTGCCTGTAGGCAGGGGGAACCTGGGGTAGGGCTGTCATCAATCAATGCGCTCAGCACAGCACAAACGACCCGGCGAGGCGTGTTTGAGGGCATTGCTGGTTGTACTTGCGCTGCTTGCTGCACGCCCGCCAACCGGCGCCGGGCGATGCGCATGGCACCTGAAAATTGCGCGTGCTTTGTCAAGCACCTCTTTTGTTCCACCTGGCGGCAAGGCCGCGTCACCGGGCCTCGTGGACACCCGGCGGCCCGGCTGAATGGTATGCACCGGTGCGTCTCTAATGTGCACTTGCGCTCTGCCGTGCGTGTGTGCCGCGTCTCACAGCAGCGCGCGCCTCTATCTGACCACAATGAGGTCTCTATTGAGGGGTTGCGGCAGCGCGAGAAGTAGGGGGCTTTCATGGCGAGCCATGTCCTGACCAGTTGGCCCATGATGGCGGGTAACAAGACCCCTGCAAGTTGTGACCCTCACCTCTGAAGCCGGACTAACCCAGACATAGTAAGCGCCGGAAAGGGCGTATGCTTGTGCAAGCACGTTGTTGCATGCGGCAGCGCATGCATGGACTGTGCGCACGTGCGTGCGTGCGTGCGTGCGTGCGTGTGTGTATGTGTGTGTGTGTGTGTGTGTGTGTGTGTGTGTGTGTGTGTGTGTGTGTGTGTGCGCGCGTGCATGCGTATGCGTATGCGTATGCGCGCATCCGCCCCTGAGACTGCACACTGGTCGGGACGGGCCTGGCCATGGCTGTTGTGCGCCCAAGTGACGCTGTGGCGTCACCAGCCGCGGGCATTGCCCTTGAACGCCTTGAGCTCCGTGTCCCACCGTACCCTTATGAAGCCCAGCATGCTGTAGACAGTGGGTTCCTCATCAGTCCTCGTCAACTGGGTCCGCCTCGGCAGTGCAATCTCGGCACACACAAAGCGGCCCATCTCTCAGAGCGTGAGCGTCTCCAACACGCAGCTGACATAGAGTACACGATTTGATACAGCCGCCTCCCAGGCGGCATCGGCAGATTGCATACCCTCGTGCCAAGATGGAGCAAGAGACGCAGAGCGCTTCGCAATCGGCCGTTCAGGGCGAATCGCAGGCTCCGCGGCCCGTCCTGAAGAGTGGCTGGGCCAAGGTCGTGAAGGGGGCGCCCACCAGTCAGGAGCCCTCGCCAGTGGCCGCCGTTGCAGCGGCATCCCAGACTGAGGCGAAGCCGGAATCGGATGGAGCCAATGCAAACCAGGCCGGGCCTGAGCAGGCTGGCTCCGGCAAGCGGGCGGACAGCGATGGCAAGCCCGCAGTCCTCGCCCAGCCCAGCAGCAAGGGCCGGCAGAGCAGTGAGGGACAATCAGATGTAAAGCAGGACGTCGTTCAAGGCGCTGCTGCCGAAATCGACGCCCAGGAGAGAGGAGCAGCAGGCGGCGGCGGCGGCGGGGCAGCCGGCGGCGTTGATGCAGCTGACAACGTTGGTGCTACCAGCACGGTGAGTGCCTCTCAACCTGTACACAGGCAATTCAAACCACCCAGAACACTGGGACCCGCTGCTGGAGGGCGCAGCCAAGCGGAGCCTTTGGCCGCCCCCTCGGGCACTAGCATCGCGGCGCAGCTGCCCCACCGCAGCCGGCTTGCTAAGCCCTGGCCACACCGGCTGTCCCTCCCCCCCAGGAGGACTCCAAAGACGGCGTCAAGGAGGCACCCAAGCCGCTGAAGCCTGCCTGGAGAAAGGTGGGCCGGCGGGCCGCGGCTGGCGCCACGCCACCTACTGCACGAGGTCAAAGCGCTCGCTGAAGTCATGGCGCAGCCGCGCGCTGCACACGCAGTCACCCACCCCGGCACGTGTTCTGCCGCACATGCTGCGCCCTGCAGCTGCTTGAAGGGCACTCGCACATGCGGTCACCTCGAGCGCGTTCCAGCCACAGCAACTGATCACCCCTGGGTGGCCGCTCTGCGCGCACCGCCTGCACGCGCCCGCAGGCGGGGACGGAGGTGGTGGCGCCGGCTGCGCCGGTAGCCCTGGGCAGCGCCACCGCCGCATGGCCCACGCTGGGGGACTCGAAGGAGGCACCGAGAAGAAAGAAAGAGAAGGGCGGGAGCGGCAGCGGCAGCGGCAGCGGAGACGCCCCAGGCGGCAGCAGCCCGAGCAGGCCGGCGCGGGTGAGTGGGCAGACAGCAGCGCGGCGCCATCCGCGTGCTGCAGTTCATGAGTGGGAAGTGGCGGGGACCTTTGAGTGACGCGGTGGCCGACGTGTGGACGTCTCGGCGGGCGCCCGCCACCTGTGTCGCGCCCGGAAACTGTGAAGCGCGCGCCGTGCAAAATCCCAGCCCGCACCCCGCGCCGCTCAAGTGCGGTGTGAGCAATTACGCGCGCGTCCCGCTTGTGCATCCCGCAGGACGCGCCGTCCGCGCCCTCGCCGGGCGCCAAGGAGCGGCGCAAGGGCAACAAGGTCCACCTGGCGGCCATAAACCCAGAGCCATACAATAGCAAGCCAGGCGATGGCGGCGGCGGCGGCCCCGGCCGGGGGCGCTCTGGGGAGAGGGGCCGGGGCGGCGGCCGCGGCGAGCGGGGCGAGCGCGGCAGCAAGCAGTGGGTCGCCGCCGCAGCGGGCGGTGGCGGCGGCGGCGGGCAGCAAGCGCAGGCCACAGGGACAGGCGGTGGGGGCTCGCCGGCGGGCGGGAGCGGTGCTGCTGGGGGGAGCTCGGGGG
>NW_014012698.1:0-3884 GCF_000611645.1 Monoraphidium neglectum
ACGCGCACACACGCGCACACACACACACACGCGAACACCCCCACACGCACACACACACACACACGCACAAACAGGCATCCCGCAAGGTCCTCGCGTTCACCGAGCTGCCGTCCCCGCGCGAGCGCCTGGCGGCCATGGCGGCCGCGCTGGACGCCTGCCAGAGGGCGCTGTCAGACTTCCTGGAGGAGAAGCGGAACGCCTTCCCCAGGCGCGCGGGGCCTTCAGGGCGGCTCTCAGGGCTGCTGCCCAGGCTTTGCGATCCCATTTGGTTGTCCCTAAAGCCGCTGCGGGCTTGGACGAACTGCTATTGATCCTGATCCCAGACCCCAAATGCTAATCTCAATACCTGGGGGAAATAAGCTTGGCTGCAAGAAGGCAACAGCCAGCCCCATTGTCTGTGGAGGATTTTGCCCGGAATGGCACCTAACACTTTGCTGGGGCCCCCTGCGTGGCCGCGTCATCCCGCAGGTTTTACTTCCTGGGAGACGACGACCTCCTGGAGGTCCTGGGGCAGGCCACTTCGCCATCAGTCATCCAGGCCCACCTGCGCAAGCTCTTTTCGGGCATCCATCGGGTGCGCTGCGCCGCTGGGTGCCCCGCCCTCCCCCCAAAGGCCGACAACGAGCAACAACAAACAACATTAATAGGGTCGGTCGAAGCACGTACTCGCTCGGCCCCTCGGCGCGCTGGCACACCCTGTGGCTGCCCTCCTGACAGGAGTCGATGCTTTGATTTTCTGTGTGACGCCTGGGGCCTGGCTGCCGCTGCAGAACTCTGGGCTGGGCTCACCCACCCACCTGCCATGGCTGCTGGTCACATGTTGAAAACGAGTACAGGAAAAGATGTTGTCGCCGTGCATGATGTTATCCTCCCACAATGTCATCCCCCTCTACCACCCCCCCGACTTCTAGGTCAAGTTTGCCCCCGAGGGCGGCGCCATCACGGGCATGATCAGCGGAGAGGGCGAGGCTGTGGACCTTGCGGCCCGGGTGGCGGTGGGCGACAGGGTGGAGAGCTGGCTGGCGGGGTTGGCAGAGGTGCGCGAGTTTGGGGCTGAAGCCTGCGAGGGGCTGCGCCTGTGAGGGGCGACGTGGCCGCGATGGGGCCGGGGCTGTGGGGACCTGCTGTATGTTTGTTGGCGCGCGTGTGTTTGCTGTCGTGTCAGGTGCTCGGCAGAGTACGATTGGCAGGGCGCAAATGGGGACTTGGGAATCAACATCCGCAATGATGTGATGAGAAGGGGCAGCACTTGCCTCCCCTACAGCTTTGTGGCTTCACCCACTGCATGTTTCCAACCCGCAGGTCATGCGTCGCACGCTGCAGCAGAGTCTTGCAACTGCAGCGGCCGGCTCCCTGGGCGCGTCCATGTTCCAGTCCGCACCGGCGCAGGTTCTCGGACTGCTGCATGCAGTCGACTTCACAACCAGGTGAGGAGCTGGGGGTTCCCTTTCTTTGCAGATCCTGAAGCGTAATGCGAGCTGCTTTTGTCTGGATACCTTTAAATGAACGCTGGACCAGTGCAGGCTCTTGCTGGAACGCCGCACTGGTCCAAGCCATATGATTTCTGGAGATAGCGAGGGCAGTATGGCCCACGATTGCAATGTAGATTGCCGCCCGCCCCTCCAGTAGGGCCGGCAGGCCACAAAAACCGCAACCATCCTCCCCTTATGCCACCCGAATTGCCCACAACCGCCCACAAACGCCTGCTACGTTGCCAGGGCCGAGGCCGCCATTGCTGTCGGCTCCATCGGCCACCTTGCCTCGGACCTGCGCTCCCAGCTGGCCCAGCTGGCGCGCGCCGACTACACGGGGCACGCGTTGCTGCAGGCTAAAAAGCAGGAAAGGCGGGCGCACAAGATTGGATGCGTGGGGATCCCTGTACCCAGTTGCCATCAAAGCGGCCCCCTTCCACCATAACCATCCCCCTGCATGCCAGGCTCGTCAGCCCACCTCAACTCACCTTATATCCTCACTCAGCCTGCCCCAGCTGCCTTGCAACCACTGACCAGTGCCGCAGGGGCCGGGAAATACTGCAAATCAGTTGTCGTCACATTCCTTCTCAGCCTTTTGCCAGCTATTGTTGTGGCATTATCATTAGTTTCCTGCCCTACGACCTCACAGGCCATGATTGTGGACCTCATGCACGCCTGTGACGTCACCGAGTCGCTGGCGGCCGACCCACCGACAGCCGCCACGGACTGGCAGTGGAGCAAGCAGCTGCGGTACTACCAAGATGCCGCACCCACGACGACCCAAAACAAGGCGAGCCCCGCACCTGACCGCTTACGCCGCCTTCCAGCGTCGTGTGTGCTGCAAACCTGCCCTACAGTCATCTCTTCAGCGGGCTCCTGCCATATTTGACGGACATGTTACAGGTAGACTCATTAAAACCCAACCTCAACTGTTCCTCGCGTGTGATGCGCCGTCTGCAGGGCCCGCAGCAGGCCGCGGCCGCCGGCGTGTCCGTGCGCATGGCCGAGGCGTCCTTCCCCTACAGCTGGGAGTACCAGGGGGCGGCGCCGCGGCTGGTGTACACGCCGCTGACAGACAGGGCTTACCTCACACTCACCCAGGCGCGCCACCGGGGATGGTGGGGTGGGATATGCGACTGTTGGAATTGGGGCCCAGCTGGGTAGGGCCCGTTCTTTGGCGGCGGCCCCGAGCACCTGGCGCCAACCCAGGTGCCCCTGCGCGCACAGCTGTGGTTTGCTGTGCGTAGAGGCGGCAATAGGACAAAGGATGGAGAGCGGCCTGGGGTCGAACTCCGCATAGCAGCTTGGATTGATTGATGTGATTGCACGTCCAGCATTGACCAACATGAGCACCGACCTGCAGAGGCGGACATGCTGTGCTCCCTGATCTTCGAAACACCGCAGGCGCTCGCGCTCGGATACGGCGGCAACCCCTACGGCCCCGCCGGCACCGGCAAGACAGAGTCTGTCAAAGCCCTAGGAGCCGCGCTGGGGCGGCAGGTGAGACGTGCCCCTGCCGTGGCCGCAGCTGCCGCCGAGGAGCGATGAAGGCGTGAACGCGACTGCAGTGCAAGCACATGGGCTGCTGTAGGGCAGCAGCGTCTGCACAAAAATACTCCCAAGCCCACGTGAAATACACCCAAGTGTTGCTGGGCGACCTGATACCGGACCCATCGCCTGCAACAAAGCCAGCTTTGACCCCTTTGGCCAAGGTTTACTCTTCCTGCGCAGCCTTTCTTCATCCTCATTGCCGCCCTGACCCTCACCCTCACCCCCGCCCACCCCCTGGCCAGGTTCTGGTGTTCAACTGTGATGAGGAGTTCGACATGAGGAGCATGGGCCGCATCTTCACGGGCCTCGTGCTGTGCGGCGCCTGGGGCTGCTTTGACGAGTTCAACCGGCTGGGGGAGGACGTGCTGTCGGCGGTTAGCCAACAGATCCAGGCAATACAGGTATGGTTAACTCATATTGTTTCTTTCTCTTGAAGGCGCAGGCCAGTTCATGCAGAGCTTGCTCTTACGCTACCCACAGTGTGATCGTGAGGGTTCAGGTGCTCACGCCCCAAACCTGGGGTTCATGTATACGGCCCTGGCCCTAAACCTCAACCCCAGGTTGATCACTCCTAACAATCATTGTAGTCCACAGTTGCTGCAACCACAGGCGGTATAAGAAATTAGCTATTGTTTTCAACCCTCCCCGCCCCCTTGCCAAACACAAATTGTCGTTGCCACCACAGTCGGCGCTGAAAGAGGGGGCCAAGACTTTGGACTTCATGGGCCGCCCCATCGCTGTCGACTCCAACGCCGGGATCTTCGTGACGCTCAACCCGGCCGGCAAGGGCTACGGCGGGCGCTCGCGGCTGCCCGACAATTTGAAGCAGCTCTTCAGGCGCGCAGGGCCGCGGGGGGTGGG
>NW_014012698.1:4059-6515 GCF_000611645.1 Monoraphidium neglectum
GGGGGGGGGGCTGTGCCCTGTCTGTTGGAGGAGGAGGGGGCCTGCGCACTGCTGTTTTTGCAATATGGCTCGTGCAATGTGGCTCATGCAGGCGGCTCTTGTGAGCAAAGGTTGTATGATGTATTCAGTGGCGCCTTCGGGTTTGTGCCGCAGCGGCTGTCTTCTTGGCGCTTGGTGGCGCTGCAAGTGCTGTCATTTCAGCTGCATAGGCTACGTTGCCCGATCTCAGTGCCTCTCCATACCCCGTCTTCCTGTGATTGCGGCGCGTTTCCAGCCGCAGCACGCAACGCACCGATTGCTCGAGGCTCCAACAGCGTGCTTTTGCCCCTACACCCCTCCCCCCTTGCGGCCATCCTAACCCCTGCCCGTACCCCGCAGGCCCATCGCCATGACTGTCCCAGACCAGGAGCTTATCGCAGAGGTCCTCCTCGCCAGCGAGGGCTTCTCCGCCGCCCAACCCCTCGCTCGCAAGGCGGTCGCGCTGTTCGCGTTGGCCCGGGAGGGCTGCACCGCCCAGAGGCACTACGACTGGGGGCTGAGGGCGCTCAAGACGTCGCTGGGAGCCGCCGGGAAGCTGCTGCGCGAGGTGCGTTGGGACGTGGTGCTCTTGACTCGTTCAAACGCTGCTGCCAGCTGCCCTGTCTTGTACTGCTGCATCCAGAACGGGCAGAGGTCTCGCTGTGCAAATCAACTTAGATATGTTTTCTGCGGCTCCATACGTGAATCCTATCCCACAGCCCCAGCTTTTAGCGCACTCGTGTGCCACCCTGAAACCATCACAAACGCCCAGCCTCCACTTTTTGGCCACCTGCCCATCCGCAGCTGCGCAAGCAGCGCGACCAGGAGGTCCCACTAGATGTGGAGGCGGAGGTGGCGGTGCGCGCGGTGCTGGCCACCAAGCTGCCCACCCTAACTTATGACGACAACGCGCGGTGGGCCGGGCTCGGGGGTTGCTTTGGGTGTCTTGACGAGCGGGCCCACACGACCCAGCGCATTGGCTGCTGCCCCTTCACAGTCAACTTGCACCTGGTGGCCAACCCAGGGAAGGGAGGGCCCTGGCATGTGTCAGGGCCCATGTTCACACCGGCCTGGCAGCTCCCCGTTGACTGCCAGCAGCTAGCACTGATTCAAACAACATGACCCCCTGAGGCACAACACCTGACAACCCTGCACGTTTTCAGGTTCCGTGCGCTGCTGGCTGACCTATTCCCTGGCGTTCCTGTCACCGACGCCACGAATCCGGAGCTCGAAGCGGCGCTCAGGGAGGCGGCCGCAGAGGAGGGCCTCCAGATCACCCCCCAGCAGGTGAGGGCGCCGCGGCGGGCGGGCAGGGTGGCGGCGGAGGGGGGAGCATGGAAGACAGGCAGGCGGCCTTGTGTAAACTATGGACGTCCCTGCGCATGGATGCCTTGCATGAGGACTAGGAATAGGGCTTACGGTAGTTTCAAGGGTTTCAAGTTAGAGAACGCCGCAAGCCTGAACAGTGAGGATTGCGCATCGAGCTGGAGCAACAGCAATAACCGTAACACCCGGCAGCAGGTGCTCGATGCCCACGCGATTAACACCCGTTCTCAGCCTCCAATAATCACCAGCTTCCGATAATCACCATGCCCTTGCCCGTGATAAAAAATTCATCGATTGCGTGGCAGGTCACCAAAGCGCTGCAGTTGCAGCTGGCATGCGACCAGCGTATCGGGGTGATCCTGGTGGGCCCCAGCGGCGCAGGCAAGACGACGCTCTGGCGGCTGCTGGAGGGGGCGCAGACCAAGCTGGGGCACAGACCCATTGTCTACAGGTGCCGCCCGTTTCTCAGGGCATTGTCTGGGCGTGCTATTGCACAGTCGCCTTGATTGATGACAAGCCTTAGACGTAACGTTGACAAGTGTTGACTGGCAATGCTTTTAAACCACATCCACTATCACACCTTCCAGTTTCAGCCCCTTTCTAACACATTGTTCCTCCGCACCCCACCCCATGCCGCGCCATGGTATCCCACCTCAACTCAAGAATGAACCCCAAAGCTCTACCCCGCCACCAGCTGCTCGGTAGCTTAAACCCTGACACACGCGAGTGGACAGACGGCGTGCTCACGGCGGCCGCGAGAAAGGCGAGCGTCCGACCACAAACCATGCCGTTCCAGGATTTGTTTTGAGTGCAGGTCCATGCTTGCTGCTGGGGCACGCGCAGCCCTCCTGCTGCCAGTGATCTCCGACCAAAGGTTGCAGCTGCAAGGGGATCATGGAGCGGAGTGTTCGTTGCTACCCCCAAACCCCCTGAAACCCTCCCGGTGTGGCAGGTGGCCAAGGAGCCCCCTGAGCAGCGCAGCTGGGTGGTGTGCGACGGCGACGTGGACCCTGAATGGATAGAGTCCCTCAATAGCGTCCTGGACGACAACAGGTGCGGCGACGCTGGCTCAAATTGCTGCTGCTGCTGCTGCTGCTGCTGCTGCTGCTGCT
>NW_014012698.1:6561-18629 GCF_000611645.1 Monoraphidium neglectum
GCTGCTGCTGCTGCTGCTGCCAGCTCTGTTAGCACAAGTTTCAGCCGTTCCAAGGGTGGATTTGCCTTGTGTCACATGGTCCTGGGGAATTTGCTCTGGCGACTGTGCACCTGCCAATGCGGCCAATGTCTTGGTTTTCTGACAAACCCTGCAGGCTCCTGACGCTGCCCAATGGAGAGCGCATCCAATTTGGCTCAAACGTCAATTTCGTTTTCGAGTGTCACAGCTTGGCGTTTGCATCACCTGCCACAGTGTCAAGGTGCGAGCAACCGGTCACATGCATGGTTTGCTCGGAATGGGTATTGCCAGTTTTCTGCTTTGGCTGCTGTTTAGGAGCTGACTGTTGCTGAACCACCTTGACTTCAGTGGCAACGAGACTGCTGAATAAAATCAGCGCCCACCCACCTACGCTAACCTCGGACAACCTTGGACAGGTGTGGCATGATATACTTGAGCGAGGAGGCCGTGGGCTGGAGGGAGCAGCTGCGGCGCTGGATGGCCTGTCACCCTGGGGCAGATCCCACAGGCGAGGGGGACCTTGCTGCAGCAGCCAGCTGTCAGTGGCCCAGGATGCAGATGCAGCCCGGGCGTTGCAGCCACGCTGCAAATCTGGGCAGCAGCAGCGCTTGTACACAAGGCCACACCTCTTGCCACCGCCATTCACTGTCTCTAGCGGCCCCAACCCTGCTTGTGCAATGTGAATATGACATCATCATGCACTCACCTGCATGCTCTTGCGCACAGGTCAGCTCAAGGCGTGGATGGCAGACCTGTTGCCCAGATCCATTGATTGGGCGCTCGCCCGGCCCCGCCCCGCCGAGCCGACGCGAGCCGGGCTGCTAGCCAGCGCCTTTTCCCACCTCGCGCCAGGCGGCGGCGGCAGCGGCGACGGCGGCGTCCGCTCCAAGGGCGAGGCGGCAGCGGCGCTGGCGCGGGGGCTTGGGGCGCATATGGCGCCGGCGACGCGCAGGGAGTTTGCTACTGAGCTCGCCAGGTGTGCTTGAGCTTGAATCAAAGCGCTGCGGCAGCCGCTTTGCTTGTTCTCAGATGCCCCTGCTGCAATCGCGTTCCCCAGCTGTCTTTACCAGGGCGCTAATAGTCTGCGTTGCTGGTCCTCCTCCTGCTGCTGACAGGTGGAGCGGAGAGGCGAGCGGCCCGTTGCTGGACGTGGCACCCTCAGAAGACCCCCTAGACACCTTGGATGCGGATGATCTGTCCTCCACAGCCCTGCAGCGCCTGCAGCAGCTGCCTTCCATGCTAGATCAGGGGCCCGAAGGGGCCGCGCCGGGCAGCGGCGCCGTGTACGCGGGCGGCGGCCTGGTGATGACCGACAGCGCGCGGCAGCTGCTGGCGCTGGTGGCGCCGTGGCTCAGGGACTCCGAGCCCTTTCTCCTGGTGAATCCGTATATTTGGCTGCGGTCAGGGGCTTTGTTTGCTGCCTGGTGTCTGCGCACAGGCACAAATGGTGGCTGCTCGTGAGGAGGGCGTATTTTTGGGGTCTGTAGGGGGGAGGCAAGAAGTCGTGACTGGTGTGTCCGCCTGCCCGGCCTGCAACCCAGGTCGGCCCGGAGGGTTGCGGCAAGGCGACGGCGCTGCGACACTGCTTCGCGCGCCTACGGCGCCGCGGGGGCGTAGCGGTGGCAGAGGTACACTGCAGCGCGGCCACGGGGGCTGCGCAGGTCATCGACAAGCTCGTGCAGGTGAGGGTGACACGGCGGGGGGTGCTGACACGCGGTGACATCACAGTGGCACCTTGAAATCTCTGCATGGCTTTAGAGGGGGCTCTTGGTGCAGGATCACAAGCACTGTCAAATGCGAGATGTTTCCGTGGGTTCTAGAGAAGTTGCACGGCAACAAAAGCCTCACATGCGCCGCCGCAGGTTTGCGGCAAACCCGTGACGACCGCCACGGGGCGCGTGCTGCGGGCCGAGACCGGGCGGGTCATCCTCCTGCTGAAGGACATCAACTTGCCTAGGTGTGGCGCAACGGGTGACCTAGTGATCTGGCCGACACTCGACCGTCGGGAATCGCAACAACAGCAGAAGTGCCCTTGCCGCTGCTGCTACCGCTGCCTACCTGATCGCAAACGTATCCTTGCTTTCCTGCCTGACTGATGACCAGGCCGGACAAGTATGACACCATGCAGCTGGCAGAGCTGCTGCAGCAGCTGCTGGCGCACGGAGGTTACTATGATGAGGGCCTCGAGTTTGTGCGCCTTGAGAGGGTGCAGGTGCGCCCCATCCAATGAAACCCGGAACCCTGGGTGTGAGGCAACACTGCTATCCAGGGGAACTCCACTTCAAGCATTGTACTCGAGATTAGACAGGAGGTTTTGGGCATGGACGCACGCATTCATGATTCACACAGACTTCATTTGATGCCTTGCACATTCGCATGGCTTTGATTAGCAGCCGGCTTGACAACACATCCCTGGGCGCGCGCAGGTTGTGGGCATGCTGGTGCCCGGCAGCGCCGGCCGTGCCCCGCTGAGCGCCCGCCTGCTGTCCCGGCTGCGGCTGGCGGCGGTGGGGGCCCCTGATGCTGCCGAGCTGGAGGCGGTCTGTACGCACATATTTAGAGAGGTGTGTTGTGGGGCCTGTGTCCTGCGGGGCATAGGACGTCACGAAAGCATGACAAAGTGAAGTCTGTGAGCCGAAATTTATTGCGCAGACGTCGTCGTTGCTCTGTTCTATGTCGTGCATCCCAAGGTTGCCAGCGTCCATTGACTTGTGACGGCCGTAAAAGCGGCGCTCGTGCTCTAGGACTGAAATCCTCCCATGGTTACTAATCATCGTCACCAGACATTTGATGGTGGTGACGCCAGCGGCGGCGTCGCGAGCGCCGCCCAGCGCAAGGCGCGCGCGGCCGTCGCCGCGCAGGCGCCCGCAGTGGCCGCCGCCATGGCGTCGCTCTACAGCCAACTCCTGGACAGCTGCGATTCTGGAGCCGGGGAAGGCGGGGAGGCGGCACACGGGGTGTGGCAGATCACCCCAAGGGACCTGTCAATTCTCATTAGAGGCCTGGCAAGGTGGATTTTGAGCACGGCTCCTGCTGTTTGGTGGAGTGCCAATCAGGCGACTGGCCGCCTTGTGACGGACCTGGCAAAAACAGCAAGTCTGAGTCATCGATGGGGCAGAACCAGGGGCAGGCGCCCCTCTGCTAAACATCCAAATGCAAGTTTCTCCTCCTCATGCGCGATCCCCCAGGTATGACTTTTCGGAGACGCCTCTCCCCCAAGCCCTTGCACATGAGGCCCGCCGCGTCTTCGGCGACCGCCTGCGCGGCGCGCCGGCCGCGACCGCCGCCTTCGAGCGCGCTTTCCTGGCGGCGCTCGAGCGGTCGGGGCTGAAGGGCGTCGCGGGGGCGGCCGGGGGCGCGGGGGCCAAGGAATACTACACCACCCTCGGCACGCCGGCCGAGGAGCGGCTCAGGGCGGCAGCAGCTGGTGAGGGGCCAAAGGGGTGACCGGGATGCCCGCAGCGACTGGCAACGATCCAAATGCCTGCCTGCTTCCTCAATTGTCGTAATCTGATGCTGGTAAGCAGAACAAGAGCCGCTCCTCAATCCCCTATAGGGTCGGCCCTCCCCCTGGCGCGCCTGCCTGCCGGCGCCTTCACGGACGTCGTGCGCGGCGCCCTCAAGTCCTTTGAGCGGGAGGTCAAGGAGCTTGGGCTGCTGCTGGGGCCGGAGGTGAGTGTTTATATCTCGATCATGGCGTGTGCACATAAAGCTCCCTGGGCCATCAAGCAGCTGAGAAAGGAGGCAGGGTGGAGGCACAGGGGCGGTGTTCCCTTGAAGGAAGGCTACGTGGACGACTGCATTAGCCGCTTCGGGCAGCTTGCTGAGGAGTGGTGTGCTCGCATATTGCGTGATCGCACGGGACATTTGGCCCTGTTTGCACAGGGATGGTGGCAGGTCAATATGTACAGCACAGGCGAGGGTTTGTGTGGGCGCCACCGACAGCCAAAATCTCATCCCTTAAACTACTGGTATTCACACACCCTAGGCTCCGCCGCAACATCCTTGCAAAGCTCTTTCCTGCAACCAACCCCTCCCCCACCACCACCCCTACCCCCGCCTCAGGCCCTGGAGCGCATCAGTGCCCTTGACCGCGCCCTGTCAGACCCGCCCCGTGGCGCCGCGCCCGGCGGCGTCGTGATCTGCGGCGCGGGCGGCAGCGGGCGGCGCGGCCTGGCGCGGCTGGTCGCGCACGCGCACGGGCTGGAGCTGTGGACGCCGCGGATGGGGCGGTGCGTTGGGGCTTCCGTCCCTCTCTTGTCCCTGACCCGGAGGGAAAATCCGTCTGCATTAGCGGCTGAAGGTTGACAAACGCCACCTTTGTGAAGCGCCCCGTCCACCATCCCCATGTGCCGCAACGTGTTGTGGCATCCCATCGTCCTTTGTTGGTGTCCAATTTTTGGCAGCACTTGGGCCTGATACAGCAGCTAAGAGAAAGGGTCTGATCAGCCACCAATGCAACCATTTCTGAACGTCCCCTTGCAGGGGCTACACGCCCCGCAGCTTCAGGGCGGACCTGCGGGAGCTGCTGAGAAGCTGCGGCGGCCCCGAGGGGCGGCGGCGGCTGATGCTGCTGGAAGACCATCAGCTTGGGGATGCGGGTGCGTGGGTGACCGACCCTCAAGGAGATGTGTTGTCGGGGCTGATACGGACGACGCACTGGTGGATTGGTCGCGGTAGACAGCCGGTCAGCTGCCTGGCTTACAGTACAGATTCCGGTCGCATGGCAGTGCTGCAGAGAGCGGTTATGCGCGGGAGGCGATGAGGTGCTTGCAGCTCTGTAATGATGTGCGGTGCTCGCTTTCGGCGCTGCCTGCCCTCCACCAGTGGCCAGCGGCCCAGCTTACGTTGCACAATTACCTGTCCCCAATCCGCGCTCATATCTGCAAACCACGTGTTTCCTCTCCAATTCGGCCCCAGGCATCCTTGAGCTGGTGAACAGCTTGCTGGCCGGTGGCGAGGTGCCGGGCCTCTGGTCAAACGACGAGTTGACCAAGGAGGTCGCGCCCCTGGAGTCCGCCCGCGACGCGGATGCCAATTGGCGTGGCCCGCCGGGCGCGGCGGGGCTGTACGCCTATTTCCTACACAGGATCAAGGTGGGCCTCCCTGGCGATCTGGCAACCCCTGTTTGAAACATATCACCTTCTTTTATGCTGCCGCGTGGTCTTGAACGGCCTCGTGAGACGCGGCACGGCATCAACTACCAGCCTCATGCGCACGGCATCATCAACCCTCCAGCTCCACCTCCGTACTATCCAATATCCCTCTCAAAAATAAATCCCCAGTAGCCAATCATCATTTGACTGTGCTGCCCCAACCACGCCCCGCACCACCCACACACCTGTTGCAGCTGAACCTGCGCATCGTCGTTTGCCTGGACACCGGCCGCCCTGAGCTGCTGGCATCGCGCCTGGCCGCAAACCCCGCGCTGCAGAGCTGCTGCGTGGGCATGGCGTGGCCCGGCTGGGGGGACGACACCCTGACGGCAATGGCCAAGGCGCGGCTCGAGGTGCGGGCGCAGCTTATGGCACCGCCTGTTTGCGGCAGGGTAGTAAGTGTCGCACCAACGTGACCGGGCATCAGGCTCTCACCAGCTCACCTGTCGTAGCATAATTACCAGCCCACGATGACGGCTGTCAATGCTCTGCTTCGCAGGCGTTCCTGACCGTTCAAGGCGCCCAGGCCGAAGACGACGGTGCCGCAGCCATTCGAGACGCCGCCGCAACGAAGGCTGTCGCCCTCCACTCGAGCGCCGCGCGCCGCCTCGGCGCCGCACCGCGCCACTTCCCTGCGCTGCTGGCGCAGTACGCCACGATATTCACTGGAAAACGGAAGCAGCTCACCGAGCAGCAGGCGTTTCTGCAGGTGCGCGTGTGGTACAGCTCAGCAAATTCACGGACGTGCATGCGGCTTCTTCCTTGCTGTGCAGGCAGATGGGGGATAATCTTCTCGCAGTTGTCCTGCCACAAAGTGCAGCGGGATGCCGAGGCTTCGGGAGCCCCTCTCGCCCGCGCCAGCGGCCAAGCAGGTCCACACGCGTGTTCCCTCTGAAAACCCAACCCAGGGTGGCCTGTCCAAGCTCTCCGAGGCGGCGTCCAAGGTTGACGACCTGGGCCGCCAGGCGCAGTCGCAGAGGGCCCTGCTCACGACCAAGCAGCAGGAGGCGGACTCTGCGCTCTCACACATCCAGGCAAGTGCGGGTGGGGGGGGATGGATTGGTGCCCCGCCTTTGCCACTGATGGCCTGGCATCGATGAATGGCGCAGTGCTATTGATTTGAAATGAACCGCGTGCTTCTTTCCCTGGGCTTGCGCACGGCTTAGGTGGCAGCCAGCAAGGCGGGCGTCCTCTCAGTCAAGGTTATCATATCACCAGAGCCACGAGCGCTCGTTCCAATCTATAAACGAAGCGTCCTGCAACAGACTGAGTCCTCCTGTGGAGCCTCTGGATGACGCTGCACCCTCAACGTGCATCCGAACACCGCACCCTGACCGCAGTCCTCCATGGAGACGGCCGCAGAGCGGCGCCGCGAGGTGGAGGTGCTGCGGCGCCAGCTGGCACAAGATGAGGGCGCGCTGCAGGACCGGAGGGGTGGGTGATGCGATCGGAGCCGGGCTGACAGGGGCAGTCCGGCCTGAAACCCGGTGGGGCCAGGGATATAATGGGCCAGAGTGGGGCCATGGATGAGAAACGAGCCTGTTTGTTCACCCATCACATTGGTCACGACATGTGCATTATTAGGTTAATACATTTCTGATCTGACTTGCTTCACCTTCAAGACTGCGACCTGACCGCTCCCCACCATCTGCAGGTCGTGTTGAAACCGAGCTGGCAGACGTGCAGCCACTCCTTGATGCAGCGCGCGCCGCGGTGGGCGGCATCAAATCTGAGCACCTGTCGGAGATCCGCTCCCTGCGCATGGCACCAGATGCAATAAGGTGGGCGCATGCGTTGGCAGCAGCTCAGGTCAATCGCCGCGCTCCAACATCAAAGACAATTTTGCTGCTGGTATAGGAGAGTGATTCGTGGGTAAAATCACAGCGCCGCCACAATCACAGTAGAGGGTTTGATGGGCACTGCTTGATGAGCAACACCCCCCGTTTCTGTGCCTGGCGCCAGGGATGTCCTGGAGGGCGTGCTGCTGCTGATGGGCCAGGAGGACACGAGCTGGGCGGCGATGCGGTCGTTCCTGGGGCGCAGGAGTGTGAAAGAGGACATCATCAACTACGACGCGAGACGGTGGGGACGCGTGCGCTCGAATGCGCGTGCATGTGGCTGTGTTCGTGTTCGTGTGTGTGCGTGTGTGCACGCGCGCGCGCACGTGTGCGTGAGTGTCTGTGTGTGTGTAATTACGGGAGTGTTCGTGCTTGCATGCATACTTGAGTGTTGGTGCACTGATGCGCCCTGTTGTGTGTGTTGATGCGGGTTCAGAGATGAGGGGTTGCGTGTGCCCGGCATTTATCTGGTTGGCATTCACCTGGGCAGGCGCGGGGTGCTCAACGTCCAAGTGTGGGTCCATACGCTTGCTCATTGTGGAGAGAGGGCGGAGAGACCCACACGTGCACTAGAGAGTGTGTGCATGCTTGAGGGGATGCAGATGTCAGAGTGCGCTTTTCTGCTTGCTTGTCTGTGACCGCAGTGGCCTGCGGTCATAACCTGTGCCTACTCTTACTGCTACAAACACGCACATCCTGTATATCCTGCCTTCCTCCGTTCCCCACATTTCCAGGATATCTCCCGCCATGCGGTCCAAGGTTGACAAGCTCCTCAAGGCCAAGGGCCAGTCGTTTGAGAGAGAGGTGGGCAGCGTGCCATGTACGCACAGGGCCTGCGATGATGCCCAAGCGCCCAATTACGGGCTTGCCTCGCACACCTCTCTCACTGCCGTTTGAGCGAGAAGTGGGGCAGTGTGACGTGTTTGTGCTCAATCACCTGCAAGTGGCCCTTGCATGAGCCATGAGTCATCGTCAGGCATGTCGCCAGCCCCAGTGCACACAACGATCAACCCTGCCCCCTTAACCCTGCAGGTCATCTACCGCGCCAGCCAGGCCGCCGGCCCCATGGCCGGGTGGGTCAAGGCCAACATTGCGTACGCAGCAGTCATGGACAAAGTGAGTCAGGGCCTGGGTGTCGGACTCACAAGGAGGCTGGGGCCGCTCCGCCAAGTCAGACCTGTCACCGCCTGGTTGTATCAGTGCACCAACACAGGTTTGCTGATTTGTTGCTGGCCCTACAAATGTATAGCTCTGCAAGCCTACAGGTCCCAGATACATTGCCTTCTTGTGGCCCCTGCCGCCAACCACTATACGGCCTGCCGCCAAACACCCCACGCAGGTGGCACCCCTGCAGGCTGAGCTTGACGCCGTGATGGCTGGCCTAGCTGATAGCACCGCGCGGCTGGGGCAGTGCGAAGGGGAGCTAGGGCAGCTCGATGATCAGGTGAGGGCTTGCTGACTTACCTGGTGTGACCCTGTGGCTGCCCCTGCCATCGATGATCAGTGAATCCTTTGCTCATGTCAGTTGCAGCCACCTTGAAGTTCTTTGTGTGTCACCTTCAACCGCCCAAACTCGTGTCCTGCCGCCCACAGATTTACCCATTAGCTCCCCAAAAAGGGCGGCCACTTGCAAGTGACGATTAACACAATTGCACCTGCCAACCACCATCCACTAGGTCGCACGCCTCAAAGTGGATTTCCAGCTTCGAGTGCGCGAGGCTGAGACGCTCAGGCTCCAGCTCTCAAAGGCGGAGGAGACACTCTCAGCTGCTTCGGGTGCGCCTGGCGTGCACCGCTTGGCGTGTCACAAGTACAATGCAGGCATCCATTCTGGGGGCACCAAATCGCCAGACATGGGCAGTATCACCGCCCCGAACGTTGCGCACGCGCCTGTTACCCGTCGCGAATACGGCACTAAAGACCTTGCCGCTCGTGGCCGCTGCGCCGCCGCGGCTGCCGCCCGCAGGCCTGCTGGATAAGCTGTCTGGGGAGCGCGGCCGCTGGGCCTCCCAGCTGTCGTCGCTGGCGTCCGGCCTGGCTGCGCTGCCGCTCGAGGCGCTGCTGGCGGCCGCGGGCGTGGTGCACCTCAGCGGCCAACCGGAGGATGTCCGTGCGGCCGTGTCGGCCGAGTGGGCAAGGTGAGCTGGAAGTTAAGCGCGCTCGTACCACATACCCTGAATGCAGGGCCAAGGGCGCGCCTCGCAAGGCCAACAACCGCTTTGGCCGCCGGCTGGATGTAAAAGCTTGTGAGGCAGGGACTTTACAGAGGGCAAAAGCAAGACACTTGGATCATGCACCAACCACCATTCCCCTCAAGCACACGCCATCCGCATCTCTTGGGCATTCAACATCACTCTGTTTGCCGTGCCCCCATCACAGGCTGCTGGGGCTCCAACCCGGCTTCAGCACGACCAAGTTCCTGCATTCAGAGGCCGAGGGCCTTGCCTGGCAGTCCAGGGGGCTCCCAGGCGATGAGCTGTCGCTGCACAACGGCGCAGCCATTCTTGCTGCCGTTGGGGCGCCGCTGATCGTGGACCCGTCCTGCAGGGTAGGTCTGGGCCCAGGCCGCGACCACACGAACACGCACGCGCTCGCCCCGTGCAGAAACCTGCCTCGACTGCACAACACAAACACAGCAACCGCCGCCAGCAAGGACCGTTGCAGCAAGTCGCCACTGATTAATTTGTGAGTGAGCGAATTCCTTGCCCGCTGTATACCCCTGAATGACACTGCCCAGGCCGTCGAGTGGCTCAGGGCGCAGCTGGCGGCCGGCGGCGCCGCCCCAGAGGTGGTGCAGCTGCAGGACCCACGGTTCGCCACCACCCTCGAGCTGGCGGTCAGATTCGGCAAGGTGCTCGGGCGGGGCGGGGCCTTGCCACAGTGCAGGTTTGGGTTTTGGCACGATGGCTCGAACCACCTGCTCGTGCCACAACTTTTGAATGGCGGTTTGCAAGGATCAGCACAAGAATGTGTGCGGACCAAGTCATTGATTATGCTTCCCAAACGCAGGCCCTCATTGTGACCGAATTTGATGGGCTTGAGCCGCTGCTGTACCCGCTGCTGAGGCGCGACCTGTCACGCTCGGGGCCCCGGGCGGTCGTGGCCATAGGTGAGGCGGTTGCGACTCTCACATTGTTGAAGCTGACAGTGTTGGCGGCTCGACACCCGGGTCTTTCCGGTCAGTCGGCGGCCGAGCTTGCGTGCGAGATAAGCTAGGCAAGAGGCAGAGTCGTTGGGGGCTGGTGCACGTTGGAGCAAAGCATGCGGCGCTGTGCGTTCCCACGCGGCTGTGCGCAGGCGACAAGCTCGTGGATTGGAACGACTCATTCCGCCTGTTCCTCGTCAGCCGCAGCCCTGCCGCGCTGGCCGAGCTGCCGCCAGACGCGGCGCCGCTGGTGACCGTCGCGAACTTCACGGTCACGCGCGGCGGCCTGGAGGGTGAGTCACGGAGTATTGCCCCACGCTGTTTGCGAATCCTCCACTGCAGCAGTTGGCGGTTGCTGCCACGGCGTGCGGGCGTCCTGCAGACCGTCACCACCCACTTGCCGGGTGCGTGCACCATGGAACCTGTCTCTCCCAAACCAAACTCCAGGCCAGCTGCTAGGCATGGTGTTGAAAAGCGAGCGGCCCGAGCTGGAGGCGCAAAAGGCTGCGCTGACAGGGCAGGTGAGGTGCTAAAAAAGCAGTCGACGCTCCAACTGCCGGTTGCAGTGGTAGGTGCGCTGCGATGCTCGCGCACCCACACCCTCTCCAACCCACACCCACCTCGTTCACCAATCCAGTTGCAAGGTCATGCACACAGCTGAGAGTGTACCACAAAACACATCCCAATTACCCTTGACAGGAGGCGTCCTTGAAAGTGGAGCTGGCAGCCCTCGAGAAGCAGCTGCTGCAGGCCCTTGCCTCCAGCAGGTGTGAATAAGGCTGAGTACTGGCTTTGATCCCGCTGAGTATTGGCTTTGATCTGCGATGTGGCCATCAAGCGGCTGCCGATCTGAGTTTAACATGCAGGCTCACCATCCAGGCTGCTTTATGCCGCCGTTCCGTGTGTTGCGCTGACGTGTGCAACAGCCCTTCATGTGCCTGCACGCTCCTTCCCATCACTCTATTCAACCTCAAAGTGCCGACCTCATTACATACCGCCATTCCCTAGCGGCAACATCCTGGAGGACTCTGCCCTGCTGACGTCACTTGGAGAGGCCAAGGCCAAGGCCTCCAACGCGGCCGCCGCGCTGGCCGAGGGGGAGCGCCTGTCGGCGGCGCTTGACAGCCAGCGTGATGGTGGGTGGTGAACCTGCTGCACCCTGCCCCGCTGGTGTTCCCACCTGCAAGTGCCGCCTGTGCATACCCCGCCCCACTTTGATGGGGCTTTGGCCGCAGCACCTATTTTCTCATCCCTAGGGTACACATTTCCCTTCCTCACGGCCCGCTCACCCTCCTCATGCCATTGGCTAATCATCCCAACCCGTGCCACCCAAACCGGCACCGCCGCAGTGTACCGTCCCCTGGCGTCCCGCGGCGCCTCGCTGTACTTCGCCCTCTGCGATATGCCGGACATCGACCCGATGTACCGCTTCGGACTGGGAAGCTTCATGCGGCTGTTTGGGGAGGCGCTGGCGGGCGCTGATGTGGCGACAGGTCGGGTTCACCCACTGACCCAGCGGGCGCTCGCGCT
Source organism: Monoraphidium neglectum (assembly GCF_000611645.1). NCBI lineage: Eukaryota > Viridiplantae > Chlorophyta > Chlorophyceae > Sphaeropleales > Selenastraceae > Monoraphidium > Monoraphidium neglectum. Next base: position 18,249 of record NW_014012698.1, read on the forward strand.
CGTGGCTTTGATCAGGGCTGGCGTGCTGTAATATGTGCAATCTGGCTGTGAGTTGCTGCTGATTATCCTATCCCTGAAGCATTGACACTTTTCCATGCCTTCACACCTCGGTGGACTTTGTGGGTGCACTATAAGTTTACCTGTCACCACAATTAATGCTGAATACACCCCGCAGGCGCCGGCGCAGCGGACGCCGGCGATGTTGCCGCGCGCACCTCATTCTTGGAACACAGCCTCGTGTGCCTGCTGCACGCGACAGTCTGCCGCGCGCTGCTCAACCGCCACCGCCTGCCGGCGCTGCTGCACGTCGCGCGCGCGCTGCGGCCCGAGGCGTTCCCCAAGGACGAGTGGCAGATGTTCACGGGCCGCGGCGCGGCGGCC
>NW_014012697.1:0-7402 GCF_000611645.1 Monoraphidium neglectum
TCGTAGTGGTGTTGGGGCGTGCGACGGGGGACGGCTGTTTGGTGGGTGGGGGAGAGTGGGTGAGGGGGGCGGTCGTCGGAGTGGGGCGGGTGGGAGAGAGTGCAAGGGTTGGGAAAGCGCAGGGGACGCCTTCAGGAAGGGGGAGCGGTTGCAGTCAAGGGCCGACGAAGGGCTGGCACAGGCAGTGCGCCTGGAGTCATCCATTTGCCTTCCCGCCGATCACGCCCGATGCAATCGACAGCTCTGGTCTTCAAAATCGCTTTGGTGGAGTCTGTCGCGCGTCCCCGCCCACCAAGGGCATTCCGCCCCCCGTGTCTGCATCGCAACCACCCGTCCGCCCGCAGGCCGCCCGCGCCGCGGCGCCCTCCAAGCGCCGCGTCCTGCGCGGCGGCGACGGCGGGCGCTTCCAGCGGCCCCCCGAGCCCCAGGCCGCAATGGCCTTTGCGTGCGCGCCACATCAGCAACTCCAGCAGCAACAGCAGCACGCGCCAACAATGTTGCAAAAGTATAAAAAGCAAGCCAAGCCGTACGCCGCCACCGTCTTTGCCGGCTCAGACGGTGGGTTTGGCGGCCGCATGGCCCCGCCGCCGCCAAGCTGGAGGGCCGGCGATGCCACGGACACCCCCGGCCTCGGCTTTTGCCGCGGCGCGGTGATGGTGGTGCTACCTGGCGCGGTGGTGCCGGACGAGGGCGGTGACGTCATCGACGACGATGATGACATCAGCGGCGGGGAGATTGACGGCAGGGCGGTGGTCGGGCCCAACCAACTCGAGTTGTTGCTGGCGAGCGCGCTCGGTGTCGGCCGCGGCGGCGGCGGCGGCGGCGGCGCGGGCAGCTTGCTGGCGCGCCACGGGTTCGCGGCTGCGACGGTGGCGGCGTGGTGCCCTTCCGTGCCCGCGCACACGTCCGTTTTGCGCGTGGCTGTGGAAACCGCCGAGGGCGGCGACGGGCAACAGGAGGAGGAGGAGGAGGAGGGCTGGCAGGCGGTGGCGCGAGACGTCGGGTTGGGCCGGCCGGCGCCAGAGCCAGGGGCCGTCTGCGCGCAGGTAGGCGGGCCCGGTCATGACGCAGGCTTTCTCGCGCCCGCCAAACCCTGGACTGCACCACCACCGCTTATCTTCCTGCATCTTCTTTGATTTCCTGGGTATGGTTGCGACAGGTCATCTCCGCTTCCCCGTTGAGCCCTGGATTCTATCCGTAGGATTCTGTGCCCTTGAATTCGTTGCTGCAGCCCCAGTCCATCACGTACGGGATGTCGCACCCCCGCACCCCTGCGCTCACACACGTGCCTGCAGGCGCTGTCGGTTACCGCCCTACAGCCCGGCGAGTCGCTCGCGATCGCCGACCCCTCGTCGTCGTTAGTCAACGTTTACGCCACCCTGGATAAGGCGGTGCTGCTGTTTGGGGCGCTGATGGGCCAGGAGGGCGGCGCGCCCTGCGAGGTGCGCGGGCTGCGTGATCCCACCAGGGCAGGTGCTCGCGCCGACGCACACATACATCAAACACTGCTCTCAAGTGTGTGTCATGAATATGCAATGCATGGACATCGTATCGCACAAGCGTATCACAATGCAATTTTTACCTGTGTGCACAGGCGTGTGAGGACGTGAGGCATGGGTGCGTGTGCAGCGGGCGAGTGCTCCGGTGTGCCGCACACGATCAAAAGCGCGCGCCTGCGTGACTGGCGGTACCCCGCCGCGGTCGGTCGCTGTTCTGCCTCTTGAGGCCTTTGCCCTCCTGTCATGACTTGGCCCCCCTCATCCGGCGCGGCCCTTGTGGGCCCTCCCCAGGTGCCCCACGGCCCCGCCCTGTGGCGCGAGTGGGGGTGGCTGGCGGGCTGGCACAGCCTGGCGCCCGCGGCGCGGCGGGAGAAGCTGTCGGCGGAGTGCTGCCACGAGCTGCTGTTCTTCCTGGCGCTGAGGGATCCGGATTTCTTCATGCAGGCGGGTGGCATTCGCCAACGGATCATGCTGATGGCAACTGTGCTATGGCAGGGCTAAAACCATGGATTTGCGTGCTTGCTGTAAGTGCGATGCTTTTGTCAATAGATGAAATGTTATTGCCCGTGCTGATGGCCGACCTCTCGCTGCCGACATCCCCTCCCGCAGGCCGCCCTGCCCATGCTCCGCGCCCGCCTGCCCTGCTCCCACTCGTGCATCGCCGAGTGGCTACTGCTCCAGGGCGGCCACAGCCGCCTCCCAAACTTGTTCCTTGCGCCGGCCGCAGTGGCTGCAACAGCAACAGCAGCGGCAGCGGCAGCGGCGGCGGCTGGGGCGGATTACAGTGCCGCGGCGGCCGCAGGGCCGGGGGCAGAGGGGCCTGCAGCCTACCTGGCGGCTGCGGCAGCGTTTGTGGAGCGGTGGTCGGCGCCTGCGAGGTACTGCGGGCTGAACGCTCTGGAGAAGGTGGGCGGGGCGTTATGATTGAGGGATGCGCGCCCTGTCCTTGCTTTCAAATGCATCTTCTTTGATGGGTGGTTTGGAAGCAATCCATTGGGCGTGAGCTGTGCCTTTCTGCAGCTGGCACCGTTGCGGGGCGGCCTCCGCGCCGCGCGGTTGTTCGAGCAGGCGCCTGCAAATGCACATACGGGCGTGGCGTGTCACGATGCAGCCGAGGTGGTTGACATACATGCCTGAGGGAGCCCGCCTGGCTGCTCTGCAGGTGCTGGTGGCGGCGGCGCGCGGGCCCGCGGCGCTGAGGGTTCTGGCGCGGGACATGCGCCACCGCCTGGAGACACCGCAGGAGCGCCTGCAGCGGTCGTGGTGAGTAGCGCTGTGGGCATCGCGCCACGTGTTCTTCCAATTTGCTCCCAACTCTTGTCAATGAAACTGTCGAGCACAAACACTTTGAGTCACGCGTTATTGGATCCTGTAATAGATTGCAACGTCGAGATTGCAACACCATGCACGCCCCCCCTCCCACCCCAAACGACCCCGCAGGCTGCAGCCCGAGCGGCGCCCCCTGTTCGAGGCGGCCCTCGCCTGCGACAACGCCGGGAGCGGAGACGGCGATGCTGACGAGGCGGCCGCCGACGAGGATAGCGACGGCGCGGGCACGGAGGGCGGGGAGGGGCCCGCGCCCGGCGGCAGGTGGTGCGGCGGGGGGGCGGCGGAAGAGGACTTGGATTTCGTGATGGTCCAACATGAGGCAGCAGCCATGAGCGCAATGGCGGCGCCGCTTCCGCCGCCGCCGGCGGCGGCGCCGGTCATGATGGCGGCGGCGGCGCCGGCCACCATGATGCAGGTGGGAGGGTCGAACGGGCTGCGCTCCACATCATACACACCTCTTCCATGCCTACTGGGTCCCCCTCCCTTTGGCCTGCTGGCAACCCCCTGTATCAGCTTCCCTCAACGTCTCTGTGAAAGTGCCTCTGCTGCGTGACCGCCCATTCCCATCAAATCCAAATACATGTGATGTCACCACATTGGTCCCTGAGGCCTCTTGCCCCAAATGTGGCCCTCACCACGCCCACGCTCCCAGAGGGACATGCAGGGCCGCGTCCTGCAGTCCGCGCGCGCGGCGAAGCGCGCGCGGGTGGCGCCCAAAGAGACGAAGGAGTGGGCTGAGGCGGCGTGGTGGAAGCAGGACGGACGCCAGGCGCCGCCGGAGACGATAGAGGGTGGGTCAGGGAGGCGAAGGGGATGCAAGGGGTTGGTGGGAGATCGCTGGCTTTTGCCTTGAGAGGCTGAGAGGGGCCCAGCTCAAGCCTTCTCGCAAACGCTTGGGGCGCCGAGGTTCAGTTTTTGCGTGAGCATCCCCCTTTGCAGCCTCCCCAGCCGGCTGTTTTGATGGCTACTGGGTGCCAACCCTTCTGAAACCAACATGCAAATTGCGGTTCATCTGCTCCCGGCTGCCCCGTGCACCCAAATCCTCAGCCTCTGCCTGTCCCCTCCTCTCTTCGCCCAACCTTGGGCCATTGCCACCTGTCACCCCAAAGTTCCACAAACTCCACCCTCGCAAACCCCACCCTGGCCTCCCGAACAGAGTCCTTCTTCTGGGCCGCCTGGGCAGACCACCTGGCAGCAGCTTCCGAGGCAGCTTCCGCCGCCCCGCAGCCGCCAGCCGCCGCCGGCGCGACCCCGGCCAGGCAGCTTCCGCCCGCCTTCCTGCCAGAGGATCTCACAGACGCCCCCAAGAGCATCTCGTCCGCCCTGGCCGCCCTGGCGGTGCTGGGGCTGCGCATGGATGGGGAGCCGGTTGCAGATGATACAGATGGCGGCGTGGCTGGTGACGGCAGGACGCCAGGGGGTGGCAGGGGCTTCAGCCGGGGGCCCGCGCCGGGCGGCGGCGGCGGCGGCGGCGCGGCGATTACGGCGCACGTGCCGTGCCTCGTGTACGCGCGCCAGACCGCGCGCGTCGCCGGCGGAGACACGGACGGCGGGGCCGGGGGTGTTGTGGTGGGCGTGGTGGTGGCGGAGCGCCTGTATGAGGCGGCGCGGCCGACACTAGTGGACCCAGAATCTGGGGAGGAGGTGGGTGTGGCGTGCCGGCTGCACAATGTGTGTGTGCGTGCTTGCCGCGGAAAAGGGAGCCAGAGGGTTGGCGTTTTCGTAGATTGGGTGAACGCGCGCGCACGTGTGGGCAGCTGGTCCCTTGCTTGCTAGTTTTGTTTTTGTTTCTGATCACATGCCATTTCAAAAGTTTGTGGCCTAGCACCTGGCTGCTGCTCTGTTCCCTGCCTTCATTTGTGAATTAGTGCCAGACCGTCCGTCCATCAGTTCTGATCAACCGCCCACCCGCCATGATCGTTTCATGTTTGCCCCCCTCCAAACACCGCACCGCACCTCACTGCGCCGCGCCGCGCCGCAGGTGGAGGCGAGCGTGGAGGGCCCCTTGGTCGCGGGCCGCCCCTACGCGCGCGACATAGTCGTCACATCAACCACGGGCGCCACACGCCGCCTCGAGCTGCTGCTGCAGGCGAGCCCACACCCGCTCTCAACTCCCAATCCGTGCAGCACACGCCAGGAAAAACCCCGGAGTGGCGCCCGCTTCGCACCCGCTCGACTGCGCACCCGTCCGCCATCATACAAGCAAGCAGGCATATCAACCACACAATTCTGCTGCAATCCTCCCTTGCCAACCGCCGTCAACCACCCCCAAACAATGCAGATCCCAGAGGGCGCTCTGCCCCTTGAGGGCAAGCCCCCCACCCTCGCTCATCAGATCACCCTCGGCCCCTACAGCTGCCACGTCAGCACCATGCACTTCTACTTCCCCCGCCCCGGCACCTTCGCCCAGCCCACGCCCTCGGTCACCCGCGGCGGCCGCGCCGCGTGGCTGCCGGCCGCGCCGCCGCGGCCGCTTACCGTCCAGGGGCCCGGCGAAGCAGCAGCCCCCGCCGACGGCGGCGTTGCGGCGCGCGGCGCGGCGCCTTTTGATTGGGAGGCATTCGTTCGCCGCGCCCCTCCATCTGAGGTCCTGCGTTACCTCGAGACCGGCGACCTGTCGGTGGCTGACCCCCTGTCACTCGTCACCCGTCACTGCGGTGACGCCGGGTTCTTCTCGGCCGCGGTGGCCGCGCTGTCATCGAGGGGCGTGTATGACGAGGATATTTGGAAGTGGGCGGTGAAGCACGGGCACAAGGCGGCGCTGCGGCAGCTTCTGCCTGGGACAGACCTGGTGCGCGACCTGGGGGTGCCCCTGGTGGCGCCCCTGGTGACGGTCGGCGACGTGGCGGGTGACGCGGGTTACGTGCGGCACCTGGAGTACTACCCGTGGGTGAACTCGTACTGCAGGCCAATCCCGGATGAGGACGGTGAGCCTGCGTGGTTTGCAACGGTTTGTCCTCATGCGTGAGGTTTGCAGAGCCAAAAGGCTGGCTGGTCTTGGGTCGACAGGATGGGGTGAGGACTCGCACTGCGCTGGGGTGTGGCATTCGTCGCAGGTACGGCGCTTGCTGTTTGCTGCTTGTTGCCTTGCCGTGTTGATGTCGTGCACTGCTGCACCGAGCGCTGCCATTGTCCCCATCAGCAGGACCCCTGCCTGTGCATCTCCCGGGCCCCGTATTTCCTCCCTGCACCCGGACCCGTTTTCCGCCCCTGCAACGGCCCTCTCTGACATCCCCTGCCCTCCCGCTCACACCCCCACACCCACACCCATCCACCCACCCCAAGGCGCCGGCGGCGGCCCCGCCCCCCCCCCGCCGTCATGGACGAAAACCCCCAGATCAGGGAGCAGTACGCGGCGTTCCTGGCGCAGCAGCTGTTTTTGGGCCCCAGCCTCACGCCCCACGCCGGGCTGCAGGTGTGATGCGGCCGAGAAGGCCCCGCACATGCAGCTCTTGTGCGCGCCCGCCGGCCCAGCGCAGCGTAGCCGGCGTGGCGAGCGGTGTTGCACGGGAGGGTTTGCCGCCGCCCCCTCCCACGCCTGAGGCCCCGCATGTGGTGCGCACCACTCCGCTTGACACTCCTGCCGCAAAGGTCACCACTCTGGGCTTCCTTATGACCCACCCCCCCCCTCCTTTCATACCGGCCCTACAGCCTCCAAAGCACGCTCAGCCCTCTCCCACTTCTCAACACTGCCACTCCTCCCATTCTACACCCCCGATGTGAATTGTTGCGTAACCTACTTCCCTCCTGCACCGCACTCTCTTGTCCCAGCCCCGCGCCCCCTCCTCCCTCCCTCCCTCCCTCCCCTCGGCTCCCCCAGCTGGCCGTGTACCTGCTACTGCAGGACAGGACAGACGAGGCGGAAGCCCTGCTGGACAGGTGGCGTGGCCTGGGCGTGTGCGCGTGGCGTGTGTGTGTGTGTACGTGTGTGTGTACATGTGTGTGTACGTGTGTGTGTACGCGTGTGTGTGTGTGTGTGTGTGTGTGTGTGTGTTGTCATGTGTTCGTCAGGGTGTTTGTGTGTACTCCATGTGAGTGTGTGTGTTGTGTGTGCATGTCTGTTGTGGGGTATCGACGGACAGCTTGGCGTGTTGACCGGTCCCTCTGGTGCCAAACAGCCTGCCTGCAGTTTATGTGGCCCGTCCTGCAGCCATTGCTTTGGCGGCGGGGGAAATGCAGCAATCGCCGATGCGCAACTGCTCCGCAGTGTGTGTGTGTGTGTGCGTGTGTGTGTGTTTGTGCGTGCGTGCGTGCGTGTGTGTGTGTGTGTGTGTGTGTGTGTGTCTGTGTGTGCGCGTGTGCCAAGCAAGGGATGATAGGCTCGTCTACTCCTGGTTTCAGCACACGTATTGGTGTCTGTGCCCTGTCGTCACCCACGCCTCAAACACCCTGCTGGCCCTCTCACAGGATGGCGCCGCAGCTGGACGCCCTGCCCTGCGGCGGCCCCCTGCGAATGCAGTATGACTACGCCCGCTGCTGGCTGGCCCTCAGCGCCCGCAGCGCGCTCGCGCTCGCACCCGCCGCCCCCGCCGCGGGGCCGGGGTTGGCTGGGGCAGCCGCTGAACCGGCGGCGG
>NW_014012697.1:7790-18848 GCF_000611645.1 Monoraphidium neglectum
CCCGCCGCCCCCGCCGCGGGGCCGGGGTTGGCTGGGGCAGCCGCTGAACCGGCGGCGGCGGCGGCGGCAGCGGCTGCTGCGGGGCTGCGGGCAGCTGCTGCTCTGGCAGATTCGTATGCGCAGGATGAGGCTGTGGACCCTGTGAGCACTGGGGACACAGCACAGTGTGTGTGTGTGTGCGTGTGCGTGCGTGCGTGCGTGCGTGCGTGTGTGTGTGTGTGTGTGTGTGTGTGTGTGTGTGTGTGTGTGTGCGCGCGCGCGCGTGTGCGTGCGCGTGCCTGTGCGCCTTGTGTGTTTTTTTGTGACGCCATGCTCAGCTTGCAGGTACAGGGAGCCTCTGCTTGGGCCTGTGGCCTCGCGTGCTTTTTGTGTGTTTTCATAGAGACAGGAGTGCAATAGAGTCGCGACAAACAAATTCTTGTTCCCTCCTCGAATGCTGGCACCCGCCTCTGCTGCACAACCAACACCCTCAGGCCTGGCGCAAGCGCTTCCAGCAGGCGTCGGCCACCGCCGCGGCTGCGGCCGCAGCAGCGACGCCCGGCGCGGCCGTCGCCGACGCGGCGGCCGCCATGTCCGCAGATTCCGAAGACAATGAGCCACTGCTGACGCTTGGCGGCTTCGACCCCGAGGGCCGGCTTCTCGTCAGGTCCCGCGGGGTGACGTCACTACGCGTCAGCGCCTACACGGTCGACGCGGAGCTGCTGTTCACCTCGGACCCCTTTGGGCAGGCCGCTCTCGGCGGCGGCGGCGGCGGCGGAGGAGGAGGGCTGGGACGCGTCGCGTTTGTGCGGCCGACGGCGTCGGCGACTGTGCCAGTGGCGGCCGCGGCCGGCGGGGACGGCGGCGGGGAGGGCGGCCTGGCATTGTCGGCGCTGAGGCTGTCGGAGGTCCTGCGGGGCGTGGATGACAGCAGCAGCATCTTGGTGGAGGTCAGCGGCGGCGGCCTCACCCGGACGGCTCACAGGTGGGCCGCTCGCTGCAAACATGAGCAGCCCGCCGGCGTGCTGCTGCTGACCGCGACGATGCCGTTGATGACCGGTAAGGCTGCTGACGGGCAGAACGCAGCATGGGGCTGATCAGGCGAGCAAAACATCATATTTTTCGCCCCCGCAGGTTTGCGAGCCGCCTGCAGGTGCACGTGTCGGAGGCCCTGGGCCTTGCGACTGCCCTGGTCGCGCCCCTGCGCGGCGCCACCGGGGCGACGGGGCCGGCCGCGGCCGCCGCGCCGGCGGTGGGGGCGTACGTCAAGGTGTTTGCGAGGAGCGGCCCCAAAGGGGCGCCCTGGTTCCACAAGGTGCGGCGGTTGGGCGGGAAAGACGGCTTGCTCGGCCTCATGCATCCCGCACGTACCAACATGCGAGGTCCGTCTCTGACACATGTTGCTATGCTGGCTGCCTTGTCGCACCTCAGCAGCCTCTTTCAAAGAGCCTGCACGCCTGCTCCCAAACGTCAGCATGCGTGTGTCGTGGGCAACCTGACACCATATGCCCTGCTGCACCCCTGCTGCCCTGCCTAGAGTCTAACCATGCCCACGGTTGCCCGCACTCCTTGCTGCCAGGACGGCTACACTGACATCCGCGGCCGATTCGATTACGCCGCCTCAACCACGGCCGGCGCCGCGGGCGACCAGCGGCCCTCGGAGTTTGCGCTGCTTGTGCTGCTGGCCGGCGCGGGGGCGGCCGCCTGCAGGGCCGCCGCGCCGCCCAGCCAGTAGCCTGCGCCACGATGAACCTGCTGGATCCTGAGAGGGTGGGTTGTGCGCTCAGCACGTTGGATGGTTTGCCCCGGGGGAAGATAAAGTCAATACAAATCCAGAGGAAGAGGTTCAACGCAGAAGGGGACTCGGGGCACTGCAGGCACCACTTCAGCACGAATTAATTGGACCCCGCCATCACGCATGCATGCCAACATGCATGCGGCGGTGCTGTGAGCCATTGCCTTGCACAGGTGTCAGTTGCCTGCTTGCTTACTTGAAGGGTACACAGTAAAGGTCAACGCGGCCTCAACTAGGCTACCCATCAGTCACATACAGATGTCGCCACTGTATGTTTTGCCGCCCCTCTCCACAAACACGCAAAGCGGTCTCACACTCTTGAGCACCCCCAGAGCCGTCCAGCTTCCCGCCGATCATCACTGCAATTGCCAGCCCCGCTGCCATCGTGACAGCTTGCTACGGGCGATGGCCCTAGATGAGCGGAGAGTTTCCTTGATGGCCCCGTGTTGTATGTAAGGCGGCGCAAGCCGCTCTGCTGCGACATCCAATCGCAAGTGGAGGTTACAGAAAGCGCACGTGCTGCACGGCCAGCTTCCACTATCGTCAATGGCGCGGCAAAGCGACTGCACGGCGGGTCGCCAAAGTAAGGCAGGCACGTCGCTGCGTCGCTTGCCGCCGCCGACGCCTCACCATCCGCCGCCACGCCAGCCTCCAGTGCTAACACTATTTCGGTCTCTTCCCGGTGAAAACAATTGCTGCTGCTGCTGCTGCTGCTGCTGCTGCTGCTGCTGCTGCTGCTGCTGCTGCTGCTGCTGCTGCTGAGCATAGCACCAGCCAAGTGGGCCAGCCATACTGGATGGCGGCAGGGCTGCATACGGGTTTGCCCCGGCCCTCAAATCGGCTTTGGCGCGTTCTTGGGGGCGATCCCCGTGCAGTGTGGGTCTGCACGCATGTCTGTTTCCCGTGCAGTGTGAATCTGCATATGACTCCAACACGGCAAAGCACCGGCGAACAGCGCCGCGCATGTCAGCCAGTGGGCAAGAAGGTGCAAAACACACCAGAGGCAGGGGTTGTTCACCGAACAAGGATGGTGGAAAAAGGACAAGAAACTGTAGGAGCTTGGGGCCAGCGCCATAGGATTCTCTAACTTCTCATTGCTTTGCTTCAAGTCAAAGACATCCAAATCCCTTGTTTTATTGGCTTGTTGCAGGTACATGTAGGCAGTGATCAATGCGCATGGCATCAGATGCTGATGTGACGCACAAAGATGTTCGCTCACCTTTCATGACCCCATGGTCATGAGTTCGAACCCTATGTGTGCGAAGCCAAACCCCACTGCATGTGGACGCTGGGACTCACCTCTGGGTGGGTGCTCTCGACACGCTCGATTGAGCCTCCCTATGATGCGACTGCAGAGAATGGCTGGCTCATCACATGGCCCTGGTGACACCCTCCCTATTGTTGAAGAATGATGCTGGAGTCCTCTCCATTCTGCTGATCATGATTTTCTTTGGGAGTTCATGTAACAAGGTTTGTGGAGCAAGGTCAAGTAAACTATGACAATTTGTATTCTTGCTTTTGCCACTCATAGTCAGACAGCAGAGCACAGCCAGATCCGCTGACTCCGCATGGTCGGGACCTAGTGCCTTAAATTGCCGCTTGAGACCCATTGTCAAGCGCGCGACCGCAGTTATGCCACATTTATGACCACAGTGTACCTCGTTTGACCGTGCTCGGTCCATACCGTAGTGCACCGAGCGCGTCGAAGTCTGCACTGCGCGTGAATCTGAAAGAAATTATGAATTTCTACTGTTGCTAGAACTCTTTGTCTTCCGTTCTCTTGAGGTGCGGGTCAACCCACGTGAAACCGTCCGCCTCCGTGTCGGTGAAAATGGCATCCATGAGACAGGTCTCTTTGCATCATGATCTATATTCGACAGTGTTACATACATTCTAGCTTATCACTTTCTTCAATACGTAGAGTGTACCGTAGACGTATAATCTGCGACCTGAGTCAAACAGAGAACGTACCGTGGGTCTCGAGTTTGAGCACTTGGGCGATGGAGGGCGCAGAGTTATGCGAATCGAGACGGATGTCTCTGCGGCTGATGGAGCGCGCCGCCGCCGAGCCCCCTGCCACGCAGCGGCGCGCGCCTGCAGCGAACACGCGCACAAGGCAAGTGCGCCTGCGCGAACAGCACTGCGTTGCGCTGCAGCCACGCACACAGACCGTGCATCCCCTATTGCCCTCATGCGGACCACCATCTACGCTGAGAGGTCGTGCTTGCGAACTGGCATCACATGATGGTTTTGCACTGGCCCCCGCCCGTTGCCACAGGCGGCCCGCGGGGAGGTTGAAGAAGCAGCTGCAAGCACACAAGACCGACAAGCAGAAGGATCGCGGAGGCAGACTCAAGATGAGGAAAAACACCAAGAAAAGGTACGTGTCCGAGGGGGGAAACGCAGTTCCTGGGCCAAGCGCACCCCTGTCCATCCATCCTGGTTTTGTGGGGCTGTGTGTGCGAACTCACAGGCAGTCACGACTCATCAGCAGCATTCAGACTGCACGTTGGTTCAATCGGTTTCGTTCCCTAGTTACTGACACCTCCAAACGTCCTTGCCTGCAAACAACGCGATGCATGCAGGGTGCTGCGCGAGGCGGCCGCAGAGACACGTTCGCAGCAGCAGGACGACTCCGCGCTTCCCCAGCAGCCCCACCACGACGCTCCCGTGCCTGCGGTACCGCCGCACCTGCTGGACACACAGGAGTCCGTTGCGCTCCCAACCCTCAGGACCCTTGCCATCCCCACCCGCCAGACTCCGATCAGTGGCGGCACCGCCACGCCGCAGCCGTGGCAGCAGCCGTCGTCGCTGACGCACCCCCACCAGACGGAGGATGAGGTCAGCAGCGGCATCAGCGGCGGCGGCGGCAACCTCGGCGTCCAAGGCCGCTCCCCCCTGGCGCCAATCGCGGTCACGGAGGTCAACTGGCCCCCGCACTGCAGCGGCGCCGACCTCCTGCTGCCGTCGGAGGGCACCGACCCCGCCACCATCGCCGAGGTGCGCGAGGAAAGTTGCCTGCATGCAGATCCTTGCTCGGGCCGTCGAATGGCATGGCAAATTGTGCGAGCACGCGTGCATCCAACCTCGCTTATCAAGCCTGGTGATACATGATGCACCAGACGAGAGCGGGCACAGACACATCAACACACCCCTTCGTTCCACCCCTCACGCTCCCACAAGCGCAGGCGCGCGCGTTGCTGGCGGCTGCGCGCGGCGCGTCCGCGCCCCACACCCTCTTCATCGAGTTCGTGGAGCAGAATCTGGGCAGCCCCGAGGCCGTCCCCTTCGTCCGCCACCTGCTGCACCACTGGCGCTGCGCCGCGCCGCTGGACTGCGCGGACGCGGGCGGTGGGCCCAACGAGGCGGGGAACGAGGGCGCCTGCTGGCCCTACGAGATGCCCGCGGAGCCCGAGGCGGCCTCCTGGGCCCTGGAGATGGCGGCGGTGTTCTCCGGCCTGCTGTAGAGCCGTTGTTCCGTCCGCTCACGCCATGATCTAGTTGCTCTAGAGAACCCACTCCTACCTGACCCTTGCAGCGTTTGCGCATTTCTTCACAGGCCCCCAGGACTGTGTCGCCTGCACCCTGCCCCTTCGCACCCCTTCCTGTGGACACCACCCCCCTTTGTGGCTGCCAGTGTGCCATGGTCGCTCCACGCCTGCCCCCTGCGTATCCTGCTCTGCCGCCCCCTGGGCCGCGTCCCGCGCCTTTGCGCCAGCCCGTCCTTGCCCTCTCTGTCGAGGCCAGCCACATGCAATTTCTACTGCCTCCCCACCTTCTGCAGCCGCAACTGTCTTGCTCCTGGATATGCCTCTCAACAACCAACTCGGACCCCAATAAACGCGCACCATTTGCCAGCACACGGCGCCTTGAACGGACGGCACCTGCCAGCAGGCCCCAAAATTTGTGCAACAGGCCGCCCCTGCGCCTTGCAAGACTTGACCGGCCCCTTGCGCTCTCTGTATTTTTGTAATGGCTCAGGTGATGTGACTTGGTCGCAGAGAACCCATAATTGATTGAAAACGCTACATCAAAAATTTGTGACCAGAATCTCTCAGATAGTATTAATAAACGTTGTTTCAGCTTGGATTCAGGGTCTAGGGCTTGGGCATCAGGGTTTAGGGCTAGGATTTAAGGCAGTAATGCTTACATAGCAAAATTTGCAGCAAGCTTCCGTGTGTACGGAGCTTCAACCCAACACACGCTGCACAATTTGCACCAACAACAACGGCAGGGAGCCGCAGCATGAACGAGGCAACACGCGGTACTTACAAAGACTGAAAAAATGAAGACGCCACCGCTGGCAACATGGCCCACCCAGACGGCGTGGGAACAACGCCAGAGGAAGTTGTACAAGCACAGCACAGCAAACCAGCCGTTTGCGAAGCAGGCGCCATGCCCAGGATGAAGGAGCGAACGGCGCCGCAAGCGCTTTGCCTGCATGGCGCGAAGGTGCGGAGAAGACCACTAGAGAAATAAAAGGCCAGGGACTGCGCAGGAGACACGGGACTGACGTGCGATAAACCCTGGGCGCATATTTGCATGCGCCATCCCTCATCGCAACCAGCAGCCAACACCCTCATCAATCGGCCTGCTTGGTGCCAATGCTGCCGCCGCCGACGCCACCGCCGCCACCGCGGCTGACGCCGTCATCACCGCTGTCGCCACCGTCGCCGACGGCCCCAGAGTCCAGATGTCGAATCCGACTGCATGACTGGGTGGGGGTTGGGCACCTCTGAATCCCATCAAGCACACACACTCCCGATTGTGCCAATTAAAAAAGAGAGCAGGTCAAGCCGTCAACGCCCGCCAGTGCTAGCCGTACAGGGGGCACAGCTGGCGGCGGCGAGTGCCCAGCTGCATCATTTGCCCCTATAAACATCGCACCGGCCCTGCGTGCTGCCGCCTCCTGTGCAGTCCCGCAATCACCGCCAGCACGGCTGCTGCCACTGCCGCATGCTGCCCTGCCGCAGGTCAGGCTGTCGCCGCTGCCGTGGGTGCTGACGTGGAGGGCGGCCCCTGTCGACATAACGTGGCGGGTGGGGAAGCACGCTAGGCCGGTTCCCAATCCTTTCTCCAGTGGCCCGCTAGGACATGTGTGCCGGCCTCCTCAAAGGCGAGCCGTCTGCTGCCGCTTTTACTGCCTTCGCCAACCGCCATGCTGTTGCCGCTGCCGCGCAGCCGCCCCTGCTCCTCCTAAGCCTCCTTCTCACGCGGCCGCTGAGGCAGCTGCCATTGCACTGCCGGGGGCCCCAGGTGTGCCACCACGGCAGGGCCGTCCACAAGTCCATGGCCTCCACCACCGCAAGACAGACGATAAGCCAGACCTGCGGCACAGGTCTGCCCAGCTGTGCGCAGCAGAGCCACACCTGGGAGCAATCGAGCGGGCACGCCCAGGGGGGGGGGAGAGTTGTCGCTGGACGAGCTGCCGCGCAACTCTGCAATTACGTTGGACATGCCAGTGGCCTGGCAGTGGGCCAACTTGGTGGATGCAGCCGCGCTGGTGTCGGCAGGCCGTTGAGGGCGAGCTTCCTGCCTACTTTTTGCCGGTCGTCCACAAGCAGGCGCCGGAGCTCACTGGATACTGTCTTCTGCAGGAGTGCGTTCTCTGCTGTCACCGGATTGTCTGCTGCCGCCGGGGCGGCTGCAGGCCGCTGCTGTCGCTGTCCCAGCCGCCCGGGTACCTCCGCCGTTCACAGCTGCTGCACGTGTCGCAGGTGCCCCGCCGCCGCCACAACGCTCTGCTGCAGCTTTTGCTGCTGCTGGTGATGTTGCTGTTTCTGCTGATCTTGTTATGGTTGATTTGCTTTGATATGCTGTGCTTTGCTGATACCATTCTTATCACCTGCCTCTGCTGCCTAATTGCAGGTATATGTAGTCAGTGACGTAGCAATGGGGCATCAGGTGCTGTTGTGGCGCACACAGATACTCGACCACACCTCATGATCCCTTGGTCTGAGGTTCGAGTCCCTCGTGTGCGAGGCCAAACCCCACTGCATGTGGACGCTCGGGATAGCCTGCCCTCGGGTGGGTGCTCAGATTTACCTCCTCTGGAGCGCGGCTGAGTTTCCTTACATATAGATGCGACTGCAGTGAACGGCTGGCCCTCCACATGGCCCCTGATGTCACCCTATTGCTCAAAAATCATCTTTTGTAAGCACATCTTTAAGTTCAAGGCGCCAGTGGTGCAGAGGTCGCAAGTGCCTGGATTGTGGCGGCACGTCCACAACAGCCCATATTTCATACATTATCAGACTCACGAGCACAGCAGCTCGTTTACACAGCAAGACAATGTCACGTGACATCAAAGGTCTGATGCTTGCCATCTGTCTTGTAATACGCCTGATCACGCGCGCTTAGTCACATATCCTCGGGTAATTGACTGCGTTGCATCCTGCGAGAGGGATGTTTGACCAGTGGTCGACAGAAGTCCTCGAGGCGCGCTGAAGCTCGTGAAAAGGATTGTGGACGACAAATAGTTGGTATTTGTTGTTTGATTTGTGTTTCGCCACGTTTGCTTTGCGAAGTGTCGCCAAGTGTGGCCCGCACAAACCCATCGTGTCTCTAGCAGTACCGTACAGTGAGCGATTGCGAAAGTTGAAGTGTTGACAACAGAGTTCGTATAGTGCCGAGTTCTCGCCGACTGTTTCCGCGCTGCGACCCCGGGTCAAACGGAAAAACACCACCTGCTGCGATTTGGGCTCCGCCAGCGATGGAGGAAGACAAAGCAAACCAACCTGTCCGAAAGTCTCTGCGGCTGCTGGAACGCGCCGCCGCCGAGCCCGTTGCTTCGCAGCAGCGCGTGGCCGTCGGCGCAAACGTCACAAGGCGAGTGCACCTGCAAACTGCACATTCTGGTGGGATTGCAATGTATTGCAGCCACGAAAGCTGGCTTTCAGCGGACTGCCCAGAAAAGCCGTGGCAGACGGGAGGCCTTGGGTGTGCAATGACACCGCATCCCTGCTCCTCAGCATCCATGCACACCGCGCTGCAGGCCGATGGCGAAGCCCATGAAGGTCAATACACCGCGAGTCGAGACCCACGACAAGACCCGGCGGGCCCGCGGAGGCAGACTCAGGATCAGGAAGAACCTGACGGCCAGGTGCGCAGCATCAGGAGGATGTGGCACCTGGGGTAAAGACACCTCTGCCCCCCATGGGGGTGGGGTACTACCCCACCACCCCAAGCAGGGGTGAATATCCTGGCCTGTGATTGCAACCTCGATCCAGCTGCGGAAGCGGTGTGGCGGCCGTGCGCTTGTCAGTACGCCGCGTCTCTCAGTCACCCCCACCTGCTGCGCAAAACCTCCCGTTGGCGCCCTTGCCTGCAACCACTTGATGCCCGCAGGACCTGTATCAAGCTGCCTGCGCAGACGATCGCTGTGCAGCCGGACCCCGCACGCGACAAGCAGCCACTTTGCGACCCTCCCGCGCCGGCAGTGCCGCCGCACCCGCTCCTCACACAGGAGTCTGTCGCGCTCCCAACCCTCAGGACCCTTGCCATCCCCACCCGCCAGACTCCGATCAATGGCGGCGCTGCCACGCCGCAGCCGTCGCAGCTGACGCACCCCCACGAGACGGAGGATGAGGCCAGCAGCGGCATCAGTGGCGGCGGCGGCAACCTCGGCGTCCAAGGCCGCTCCCCCCTGGCGCCAATCGCTGTCACGGAAGTCAACTGGCCCCCCCACTGCAACGACGCCGACCTCCTGCTGCCGTTGGAGGGCACCGACCCCGCCACCATCGCCGAGGTGCGCGTGGAAAAGGTGCCTGCATGCAGATCCTTGCTCGGGCCGTCGCATGGCATGGCAAGTTGTGCGAGCACGCGTGCATCCAACCTCGCTTATCAAGCCTGATGATACATGATGCACCAGATGAGAGCGGGCACAGACACATCAACACATGCCTTTTACCCCCCAACCTCCCACAAACACAGGCGCGGGCGGTGCTGGCGGCTGCGCGCGGCGCGTCCGCGCCCCACACTCACTTCATCGAGTTTCTGGAGCCGCAGCTGGGCAGCCCCGAGGCCGCCCCCTTCGTCCGCCACCTGCTGCACCACTGGCGCTGCGCCGCGCCGCTGGACTGCGCGGGCGCGGGCGATGGGCCCAACAAGGGGGGGTATGAGGGCGCCTGCTCGCCCTATGAGATGCCCGCAGAGCCCGAGGCAGCTTCCTGGGCCCTGGAGATGGCGGCGGTGTTTTCGGGTGTGCTGTAGATATGTTTTCCCATGCTTTTGCGCCCTGGCTGGGTTGCCCTAGGGACCCCACTCCTACCTGACCCTTGCAGCGTTTGCGTATTTGTTCACAGGCCCCCAGGGCTGTGTCGCCTGCATCGTGTCCCTTTGCACTCCTTTCTTTGGATGCCACCCCCCTTTGTGGCTGCTGGTGTGCCGCGGTCGCCCTGCGCCTGTCCCCTGCGTATCCTGCTCTGCCGCCCCCTGGGCCGCGTCCCGCGCCTTTGCGCCGGCCCGTCCTTGCCCTCTCTGTCAAGGCCAGCCACATGCAATTTCTACTGCCTCCCAGCCTCCCGCAGCCGCAACTGTCTTGCTCCCAGATCAGTATCCTTGCCTTCTAACAACCAACTCGGACTCCAGCAAGTGTCAACGTTTTGCCTGCACACGGCGCCTTGAACACACGGCACCTGCCATCAGCCGCCAATGTTTGTGCAACAGGCCGCCCCTGCGCCTTGCAAGACTTGACCGTATGGCGCCTTGCTGTCTTTGAACTTTTGTAACGGCTCATCAGCCGGTCACTAGACAGAAAGTAAATTGGATGATGCTTACACAGCAATAAGCTGGGTGCATGGCGCTTCAACGAAACACAAACCGCACCGACTAGGTCGTCAATCCAAGCTGAACTGAAGGCAGCTGCAGCTCGGATGAAAACACGCTGGGGTGGACACTGGACTGCAAAGAGAGTGGCTCCCACCGCTGGCGCCGCGGCGCGTCCAAACGGCGCCGCGGGACGAGACCAAAGGAGCGAGGTTCACAAGCGAAGCAAGCCAGGGGGTCAAGCCAATGGGAAGGCAGGCCTCACGGCCGGGAAAAGGGAGTGCTTGCACGCGCGCATATCCACCGCGCGCGAGAGGCTGCCCAACGACACGAATCCGACCGGCGCTTCCAGATCAGATGTGTTCAGATCAGGTCAGATCTGATCCGATCGGATCTGAGCGGATCTGTTCAGATCAGTGCACCCCCTGGAAGCTCAGGTCCAGGGCCTCCCCCACCAATTTGGCTTGCTCCTGAGGAGGATAGGGTTGAGGGAGGGGACGAGGGAGTGGGTGAGGGGG
>NW_014012696.1:0-5810 GCF_000611645.1 Monoraphidium neglectum
CCCCTCCCACCGCGCAGGTCCTCGCCGCCAAGTGCTCCCTCGCGATCCGCGTGGACGCGCTGGGCGACTCGGTTGACGCCACAGTCGGCCTGGAGGCGCGGGAGAAGGTGAGGCGGCCCGCCCAACTTTCCCTGCAGCTCCTCTGGGGTTTCCATTCTGCGCTGCCAGCGCGCCCCCATCGTGGGCATGTTGCTTGTGCGGACCGAGGCACTTCTGGTATTCTTCGCCTGTCCGAATTTTCTCGGCCTGCACGACAAAATTATCACCTACGACCTGACGTTGCGGCCGCCCGGCAGGTCGAGGCGCGGCTGCGGCAGCTGGAGGGGCGGACGCAGGCCGGCGACAGCGGGAAGCCGCGCGGCAAGCCTGACACACCCAAGTACGACAAGTCGCGGCAGGTGAGGGGGTGATCGCGGGCGACGGCGTCCCGCTGGCGTCCGCCTTGTCATTCGCGGCACCGCCGTCGTCGACGGCGGCACCACCCGCCCAGTCGGCGCCGGCTCCGTCGGCTCACGCGCCATGCAAAGAGCATATTGCCCTACCCTCCTCGGATGCCTGCCCGTCTTGCCGGCCCCTCTGTCCGCTCACCTGCCCGGAATCTCGCCAACACCTTGTGTCGCGCGCAGGGGGCTGTCGCGGCGCTGGCCTCCACGCCCAAGGCGTACAACGCGGACGCTGACGTGGCAGAGGTGCCCAAGAAGGTGCGGGGCAGCTCCCGACCGTCGCCGTGCTGTTGCAGTGAATGGCAGAATATTGTGTGTCTCGTCCTCATGTATTCGGATGGCTTGGGAGAACGCATGATTTTTGCCCCACTGCAGGTCCTGCAAATTCGCACGTGCAACACAACCGCAACACAACTGTCACACACACACACACACACGCCACATGACACACACACGC
Organism: Monoraphidium neglectum; assembly: GCF_000611645.1. Classification (NCBI taxonomy): domain Eukaryota; kingdom Viridiplantae; phylum Chlorophyta; class Chlorophyceae; order Sphaeropleales; family Selenastraceae; genus Monoraphidium; species Monoraphidium neglectum. The sequence goes on from NW_014012696.1 coordinate 901, forward strand.
GCAAGCGCCTGGCTCAAATCCACCACACCCTGCATGCCCACACACACACACACACACACATGCACACACAGAAAAAGAAGAAGGAGGGCGAGGAGACGCCTGCAGCGGAGGACGGCAGCAGCAAGAAGGAGAAGAAGAAGAAGCGCAAGGCGGAGGACGACGAGGAGGCCCCCGCGGCGGCGGTCAACGGCGGCGGCGACGAGGAGGAGCCCGCCAAGAAGGTGAGCGCGGCTTCCATAGAACCAACATCCTCTGGATTGTCAGCTCTCGACCGCGAGGCTGCCACTAAGTGGCAGCGTCGCATGTCAGCGGGGTCCGCACGCCGGCTGCCGCTTTTGAAGGCTGACATGGCAGGAGCGACGCAGCAAGAGTTGCGACGTCGCCTACGTCCACCGCCTGCTCTTCCCCTGCGCTAGACCCGCTGCCTGGCTTGCCGCCCTTCAAATAATCTCACCTGCTGCCGCATTTTTTTGCCCTCTGCAGAAGAAGAAGAAGGACAAGAAAGAGAAGAAGGAGAAGTGAGGCGATGGAGAGGAGCGGTGTGGGTTCCATGCGCCCATCGGCACACGCTAAGCCTGAGGGCCGCGGTGTGCGTGAGGCTGCTGCGGCATAGCACCCCGCCAAACTCCTGCGGCCCGCCTGCGCTCCTGTTTCCCCGCGGCTGGTTGCTGCCGCAGACGCGGCTTGTTTGTGCACATATATCGTGCCTCTGTATCCAATGCACCGTCGTCCTTCCGCAGTTGTTTGACCGTCGCTTTTATGTTTCTTTTCGCGCGCGCCTGGAGCGCCACACGGCCGCGGCGCCGCCGCTGCAGTCCTTCACCTGGGGTTGATAGCTGCCCCCGGTCAGCTGAGGCCATCCCCCCCTGCCCAACAGCAACGCAATACCTGCCCCGGGTACCCGCCCAACATCTGTGTCGGCGGTGGACGGTGACCCTGTATCAGCTGCCTCGCGCTTGGCGGACCGCCTGCGCATTTTCAGGTTGCGAGCGGCACTTCTATCACGTGTAAGCCACTCGCATGCAAACTGTGTAGGAGTGCAAGTAGCCCAGCATGTGCGCAGGACGCGCAGCCGCCCTCGCGCCGCTGGTTAGGACAGTTGCAGGCGTGGAAGGGCGCAAAAGGTGGGTGTGTCACGGTGGGTTGGCAACTGGCGCACACGCAACGAAAGTCAAGGCCTTGCCTGACGGCAGCAGTTGTGCTGGGTGTGGTGTGGCGATGGGTTGAGATGCTGGCGGCCCTGCATGAAACATAGCACGCTCGCACGCGTGCGCGCACGCACACGCAAGCACGAACACGCTCATTCACACCCTGTCATCCGAACATGCTTCTCCGTGCTGCAATGGACAGCTCTTCGCGACGATTTGCTTGGTTTACACGACTAAAGGGGCCCCAACTAGCAAGCAAATCTCACCCAGGCAGCCACATCATCATCAGCCTTCACATCGGCGCCGCGTTGAGCCCCCCCCCCCTTCGTACCCCTTGGTCCCGCACTTAGAAAGCCCCGCTTTTGAGTGGGAGTGCACCATCATTTGACCTCAACATGAGCAAATAGTGGCTGGGTCACTTGGGGGCTGTTGCCTGCAGGGTCGCTGCTCGGGGCCGCCCTCCTGCCCATTGAAGCCTGCTGGGAACATACATGGCCCATCCTCTTGCATACGGTAATAGTGTGACATAAATCGCTGCTGGAGTGGATAAGCAATCAAGGACAAGTGGTTGTGAATCTATTCATGTTCTAGTCAAGCTGATTCTTGGGTTGAAAAGGCGGCTTTCGACGCATATTTCTGTTTACGGGAGGGGGGCGTGTCACACTGCTTGGCATGCACGCGCGGCGGTATTTGTTCATGGTAAGTGCAAGAAAATCTGCAAGCCTCCACCTGCCCAATTCAGGCGAAGGCCACATACATCCTATGATGCTGGACATCACAAGCATCCATAAAGACATTGGATATTTCAGGCAAAGGCAAAAATATACCGGGAAGGCAGGGGCAACCCAGAGGGAAGCTGACCAGGAACAAATATCACCATGCAGGCCCGCGGGTTCGCACGACCGCTCTGACTAGTGTGCAATCCCTCCCACAAGCAAGCCCATACTGAAAAATGGTTGCGGGATGGGGATTCTGCAAACATCCAATGGAAAGCACACTTTGCAGGAAACAGGGGGCGTGAGGTACAAGCGGCCGGCATTTAGGCGGGGTGCCGCCGTTCAAGCGAGACAAGGGTCAGTAAGGCAGCAAATCGCATGCTAACTCTGCCTGTGGTCGATCAATAAGCGAATATGCCCCTTGATAAATACCTTGACAAATAAGTAGAGGCTGGGGATTTTATCTTGCGCCACGTTTTGCGCCCAGACACCTGCTGCCGATGTCACACACGCACGGACCTGATAGCAGGGTGCATAGTGGCCATGCTTAGCGGCCCAAGACTGCTCATTGAAACCCGCAATTGTGAGTGAACCAAGCATGCACATGCAGCAAGCCTGCAAACAGAAATGCAGGCCGCCCACTTGGGTGTGAGCATGCGCATATGCGGTTTTGATTTGGGGGCAATCTGCTGACTGAGAGGTTGGGGCGTTGCGGCCGCATTGCCAGAGACCTGGATACATCAGGCCTGATTAGGTTATGTCAAGTATCGTGTAGCATCGATCCCCCAAGTGGGGGCAACCCAGAGGGGTGCCCGGCATACAGCAGGATGGGGGAGGGGGCCCAATCCAAGGCGCATGGGTTGAGCGCTTTGGCCCCGGAGTATGGTGCCGTTCACAGGCGGTTATCACAGCAGCCTGTGACCCAACAGCACGAAAACAAGGCGGTTTGCTCCATGTGCACATCAAGCGCCGAACTCCACAAGCACACACATCAGCGGCGCTGCAACAACTGCGGCATGCGTGAATTGACAGCCGACCATCAATGCGTGTCAAATCCAATCAACAGCTGCGTTGAGTTGCACGAGTGAGGATTGAGGGCAAGCAGTGTTGGGGGTTTTTGCACCAGGCAGCAGGCGGGGTGCGGGGGGCAGGCTTCACATGGAGCTGCAGCTCTGAAAATTGGCCGCTCAGGTAGGCAAGGGGTGTCATGAGTGCACCCGTCTGCGTCAATTGAGCACCGCTCGGGGTGCTCCGTTGACAAGTCACTGGTCCGGCATCATTGGGCCAGTGTCAGTGTGGCGACCGCGGCTGTGCCTTGCGTGTGTATATTCGTGTGCTGCACAAGGTTCGATTTGCATCACTATCCTTCTGCGTGTGGGCCACCCCGCGCAGGCGCGGGCCCGCGCCCCGCACCAGGCAAGCGCGGGCTCGTGGCCACGAGCACGCCCTCCTGTGCACGATTCTCCTGCTGCTGCAGCCATCGCGGCCTCAGCAGGTAATCGCCTGCAGCAGCTGCAGCCACGCCTCCCAAGCTTGACACGAGACTGTGCTGGGCCCACCATGCGACATCGACGCACCGGTAGGTGCCCCTGCGGCGCCCGCCCGCAGCGCCCGCAGCGGCAGCGACGGCAGCGGCGTGCTCCATGGCGCGCAGCAGCGCGCAGAAGAGCGACCGGCGGGCGCTCAGCTGCAGCGCGGACGCCACGATTGCCTGATGCGAAGGTTTGGCAAGGGGGTTGATTAGGTGGACTGGGAATTGTACCTCCGGGCAAAAAAACAAAATTCTACAAGAGTCAACAGGGGACATGCAGCTCTGCGGCCGCGCCTATGAAGACCAGGCGCTTGGAGCCGCAGGCCGCTGGGTTGCCTCGGTCCGCCGGCCGGTCCCACTAGACTCACGCGCCAGACACGGAAATCGCTGTGGTGCGCCCAGAACGCGTCCAGACGCCACCATCACTCAACGCGCGCACCGCGGATCGACCCACCTGTGCATGAAACATCATACGACCCGTCTGCGCGCCAGCCGCATCCAGGAGCCGGCGTGGCAACAGCAGCCCCTGCGACCGCCGCCCGCTCGCCACCACCACCACTGCCGCCATCGTCCTAGCCGCCCGCGCGGCGCAAGCCAGGCGCTCCCGCCGCGCCGCGGCCCGGCGCCACGCGCCGCCGCGGCGCGCGAGGGCGAATAAGAGCAGGGCAAGCGCTGAGAGCAGCAAGAGGAGGAGGAAGGCCACGGCAGGCAGCAGCTGCGCCGCCAAGACATGCCGTGGGTGCAGCGCGTCGCGCCCGAGGGCGACGAAGGCGGCCGCCTCCAAGACGAGTAGCGGGCCCGCCAGGCCCCAGACAGCTTGAGACTTGAATACAGCAAAGGCGGCCTCGACCGGTGGGTCTGCGAAGCCCCACGGGCAGGCGCGCAAGAGGCCGCGTCGTTCGGCCGGTTGCCAATCTGGCATTGACGGCCCCGCCGCAGCAGCAGAAGGCGCCCGCGGTGCGCACAGCTCGGGGCCTGTCGGTGCAGCGACGCTGGAGCTCGCGCCATCAAAAGTGGACGCTGCCGCGCTGAGGGGCCGCCTGCCGGGCGCAGGCGGCGCCGCCCATACGGCGGGCGTGGCTGTGGCCGCGGGCGTGGACGGCGTCACCGGCGAGTCGAGGGCCGCCGCGACGCCGCACGGTGGGCGCACCCGCAGGAGCCGCGGCGGCCGCGTCGGCGGCGCAGCAGCGGGCGGCGTTGTAAACGGGTGGGCACGGCCCTCCTGCACCGGGCGCAGCTGCTCGTTCTGCCACGCATGCGCAAGCGAACCCTGCCCAACAGCCGCAGCCGCGCCCGCCGCGCCGGCCTCCTCTGCGCCCATCACAAGCTGCCGGTTCGCAAACACGAGCCCCGCCCGCTCCGCCGCCTGCATGAGTAGGCGCGCGCAGCAGGGCATGCCGCCGGCGAGCAGCAACACCAAAAGCTCCTGGACCGCGGCTGCGTAAGCAGTGGGGGCACTGCCGCTGCCGCCGCCGTCGGCGGCGGCCTGCTGCTGGAGCGCAGCGCGGGGGCGGG
>NW_014012696.1:6394-15269 GCF_000611645.1 Monoraphidium neglectum
CAGCCGCGACGAGCGCGTCGCCGCCCGCGCCCACACCAGGGCTTTTGCAGCCAGGCTGCCCTTTGGGCCGGCAGTCATCTGTGCAGCTGCCTGCCAGGCCGCAGTTGCCGTTGGCGGTGGTGTGGTCACCGCAGCTGCGGTCCTCGTCACTTGTCGCACCGCAGCCGTGATGCAGATGGGCGTGGCTAACATCGCTGCCGCTGGCGCGGCTGCTGCTGCTGTCATTGCTGCTGCTGCTGCTGTCGTTGCTGCTGCTGCTGCTGCTGCTGCTGCTGCTGCTGCTGCTGCTGCTGTTGCTGCTGCTGCTGTCTGCAAGCACATCGCCTGGAGGTCTGTCCTTCGTCAAAGGACCCCCGCCTGCGGCCACGCCTGGCTGCCAGCGCCGCAGCAGCACCGTCAGGCGTGGTGGGTCGGCGGCGCGCAGCGTACGGAGCGGCGGCAGCGGCACTTGCAGCAGCACATGTGCCGCGTGTGCCGCAGCGGCCGCCGCCGCGCGCTTGGCCAGCTGCGCGGGGGACACGAGCGACACGTCTGCCATAGGAGCAGCAGCGGCGGCCCCGGGAGTAGAGAGCGCAGCGCGAAGGCCGCTTCCCTCTCGTGCCAAGCGCTGAGCGAGGGCCAGCGGCATGCACACATCAACGCTGGCCGGCAGCGGCAAGAGGGCTGGCTGCAGTGCAGCGCCTGGAGCGGGCTGCTCGCCGATGCAGACGGCGCAAGGCACAGGGTAAGGCTGCGGTCCGTGCGATGGAGCGCCGGTGGGGGCTGCGGGCGCTGTGTGTGCCATGGCCAGAGCCTCATCGCAAATCACCGGTGCAAGCAGCCTGGCGCCGGCGCGTCCGGAGGGACCTGGGCTGGAGACCCGGCTGCTTTGAGGGATCAAGCCGTAAAACTCCATTATGTTAGTGCACAAAATATTCTGAACTGTGCTGTAAACAGAAGCGTGCACATCGCGCCACTTGTGGCGCCAGCTGAGATCAGGCTGCGACCTGGCAACAAGAGTGATGCGAATTTGGGAGAGGATTCTCCTAAATATGCCAGGCGGATCACATCAGGTATCGGCGGAGAATGAGATCACGCTGTAACTTCGACGGGCCGTGTCGTGCACAATCGACGTGGTTCTGGACCCGTAAAAACATATGTTTTGATGATCAGATGTCTCAGATGCGGCTGAATGCGCGCCGTGAAGGGGATCCACCAACAAGGAGTTGGCGGGAACTCTTCTCAACCTCCACAACTACCAGTGGCAGTGCCAACGCGCTGCAGGACGCTTCACTCCCTTGCAAGCACGGCATTGGACATACGTCATCTTTTCAAATGTGCTGCATCACTCACCAATCGGGCTCACCAGAGGGTCAGCAGGGTGGCGTACCCCCCAACGCACTAATCACAACGAGCAAGGTCTGCCGGGTGCCAGGACTAAACACGCTGGGGGCTTTGATGTACAAGCGCTGACATTGTGGACAGCAGCGCAGCGACACCACTTTATGGCGTGCAAAAGGACCGAGGCCGCCCGCAACAGAAGCACTCGTCAGCATCAGCCCCACGCCATATGAGAGCGCTGTACTCTCCGCCATTTGCCTGCCCGCCGGGCACGAATGCCCATGAGGAAAGGTCTCCGGGACCTGTGAAAGGATGCAAGGCTGTACACTCTACCCTCCTGGTCCCCACACTGGATCAAGAAGCTGGATACGGTCGCTCCTGTCACAATAGGATAATAGAGCTTGAGCAAAACCTCAACAAATTACACCCTTCAGGAAGTACCTGCTCCCAGTTGCTGTCCCATCAGCAGGCTTCAAACAAGGCGACATTCTGCAAAGAAAGAGCGGAAGAAGCTTTCCTTCAAAGGATAGGCTCATTGTGTACACTATCTGGGCGCGATGTATTGCGTGTGCATGTGCTGTGGCAGCAACCACGTACAGGGCCGCTGTCCGTGAAGATATTGGCCCGTGACATCACCAACAAGTGGGGTGGGGGGCGCCTCCCAATTCTTGGATGATTGTAAGCGCCCGGCACCGCACAGCAGGCGCCAGCTGCCTGAAAATCCACGCAGCAAATTGTAGACGGGTCATTTGAATGAGTGGCTGGCTGCGGCTGCGCGACCTGTCACTGGCGCCTGCAGCTGCCGCACGTGAACACCGTGTTGCCCGGCCCGCCGTTGGGCGAACGGCGGAGCCTGCTGTTATGAAATGCCCGCGTGTGCGAGTGCTGCACCAGCATGCCAAGCCCAGCCGAGTGGTCAATCAGGGTCCGCTCTGCAAAGAGATTCCTTGACTATGTAGAAAGATGGCTGCATAGGAAGTTGAGGGCAGCGGCAACCAGCGGGCCAGGAAAGGCAGAGAGCAGCGTGCGTGCGCATGGGCATCGGCACTGGTGAGGCGCCCGTTTGCTTGTAACGCTGCCTGGGTATATCGACATAACGGTGCCTCCGGGGTTTTGGGGGAAGTGGGGTGCAACTGTGCGTGGCTTGGTTTGGCGCAGGGCCTGCACACTTGCGTGCATTGGTGGCGGTTGAACAGTACCCGTCCCAGGTAAGCAAACCGTTGCGTGCTTGCCACGTGTATGTTCATTTGAGGATGCGTGACAGGTGCCGCCAATGTCAGCAGTGGCGTGGGTGCTGTGCAGACCCCAGAGATGCTTGGAAGGAGTGGCAGGGTGAGGCATACACAGCGAGGCAGACCGATCAAAACGAGACGCAAGAAGTAGTCCGCGTGCAAAATGCGCACTGCCCGCATCACAAGACAAGCCTGGGCGGTGCGCAACTGGTCACAAGGTGTGCGGAGCACAACGGGTGTCCAGCCGCAAGCTGTGACACCACGGCCGCAGCTGCGGCTGGCTCAGGAGAGGCGGCGCCCAGCACTGGATTGCACTTTGGGGGCCGCGCTGTTGAGAGGGGCCGCAGGGGCGGGGCCTATGCACCACTTGAATAAGCAGAAGGGCAACCGTGGGGAGGTCTTTGGGCAGACTCCAGCAGAGTTTGCAGAGGAGCACTCCGCTCGAAAAGCGTCCAGGCTTGTGCGCTGTGGCCGGCATCCAATTGGGGTGTGTAGTGGTGTGGAGGGGGGGGAGAGCAGGATGAGCGTATGGGTGGCCGAGTGGGCAGTTGTGGTGCTGCAGCTCGCAGGTGTTGCGCGGCGCTACGTGCGGGCTAGCTGACCGGCTGGTTGGCTGTTGGGCGAGCGAGCAGACAACAGCCTATGCGCACGCAGCGCCAGGAATCCGAGCAGACTGCACTGTGGCGACCTCTGTTCAGGGCGCGCCGCTTGTCACGTCGCGGGTGCTATGCAGCAGGCCTATTGCATCAATGGTCTTTCATAGCGGCGTGCCGCGCAAACCTTGTATATGCTCTTGATCCCGTAGGTCCCCTGGCACTTGCATGCTGCTGAGAAGGACGAGGAGTAAGCACTGCTGGTGATGCCATACTCGACCTGCCATACTGGCCGATTCACTGCGCATGCGCGAGGGCGTGTGTATTTGTGCTTGTGAACAATGTGTAAGCGTGCGCGCATGTATCTCTGTTTGCTTATGTCTGTGTGCATGTGTGATTTTGTCTGTGTGTTAGGCAATGCGTGTGTGTGCGTGTGTGTGTGCATGTGTTCGTGTGAAAAGCCAGCGACAACAAATAATAGAGCCCCCTGCATGGGCTCATGGGCCGGCTGCAGATTGATTGCCTGCCCAACAGCGGCCAAAGCGTGATTGCTGATGCTGATAAGCAGTGCATCACTGGGCGGCTGGTGTCGCGACTGATAGCTCACACAGCTTGGCGGGGCTGTAGATGTTGCACTCATTATACTTCATGCAGGACCTAGATAGGGGTTGAGCGGGAAAGACCTCCGTCAGCACCTATGGCACATACGACTTGTTGTCCTTCTTTAATGTTTTGGGTGTGTTTTTTAGCCGTGCCAGTGAGTCAGTTTCTCACATTGCCCATCAGGCCGTTTGCCTGGTTACAGGCAGGCTTGCTTTTCAAAATGCATATTACTCACTCGTTGATGTAAAAGTCAAAGGAGGATAGCAGCTGCTTCACTTGGCCGAGGTCATTCATCAGCCCAGCAGCCAGGCCCAGCTTGTGTGCCGCGTCCGCCAGGAACGAGTTGTAGCTGAGCTGATCGGCCGCAGTGAGGCCCATGCCGTTGTCGTTGATGTAGGCGTCCAGGCCTTCCGGCACGGCCGCCACAAAGCCCTTCGACTTGCACAGCTCCAGGCGCTGGGGGCGGCATAGGGGATGGTGACATCAGCAAGGTCGGGGGAACGAAGGATGGGGCGCAGCGGCAGCCTCTGGAGCTGGTGGACGCCGTTTGCACACATGTCCGTTTGCACACGTAAGCATATGCTCATAGGGTTTAGGATTCGCATATGTCCAGAATTGGGGCTGTGGGCATGCTGCAACGTGATAATCTTAGTTTTGCAGCCTCTCCCACATTGCGGTGAGACAGAACCGCCAGCGCTCCCACCCTCCTCGCCATCAATGCCCGTGCCTCACCTTTTGCATGATGGAGCGCACATTTGTTGCTCTTATATCCAGCCAGCTATTTTTAGGGTGGTCTGCGGCAGTGAACAAGCCAGAGTCCGGCTGCCCATCCTCATAGGTCCCCGCATTGAATTGGCAGACCGCGTAGCCTCCCTTGGCTGCGATGGCGGCTGTGGTGGCGGCGCTGTTGAGGAAGAGATCAATGACGTAAACCTTGGCAGTGGAAACCCACATTGTGGCGGGGATGAACTCTGCTGACGTCATGTACTGCCACCCCAGGTTGTCGGAGGCCTTGGGCCGCCACCAGGAGGAGGTGGCGATGGGGCCCAGGTTGGGCACCGAGGATGGAGAGGGCAGGGGCTTTGGGCTCGGCGGGAGGGAGAGCCACGGGTTGTTCGGACACCGCGTGAAAGGCAGAGCCTTGAGCTTTTGGTTCTGTGGTGAGGTTGAGGGTTTGGGGCGCAGCATGAGGGACTGGGCCATTCCAAGTTTCGGGCCAGGCGCGTGGCAACATACAAGGGCCAGCAGTCTTGCAGGTTGCTGCGCTGGTCTTGACTGCGGCACAACCCGCACCTTGAGGGAGGTGTGGATGCCCATGGCGGCCTGCTGAGGGCAGCCCTTCGCAAAGTTTTTGGCTAAGTACTCAATATTGTAGACAGGCTTGCCGGCTGCCTTGGCGGGCGCGTACGTACCGCATTCGTCGAACTCGTGACATTGCCTGATTGCATGTGTGTGCATTTGTGTGCACGCGCACATGTTTGTTATTGCGGGTTCATGCGTGCATGGATGTGTTTGTGTGTGTACATGTGTGTTTTCGTTGACGTGTGTGCATACACGCACGCGCCCACACGTGCGTGCGTGCGTGCGTGCGTGTGTGTGTGTGCGCGCGTGTGTGTACGTGCACAACTGACTTTCTTCAGCAATTGTGTTGGCCCGCACAACTGGGTGGCCTGGTGGGCCGCCCATGCCGCCCGTTCTCCCAGCCCCAGAGCCTTCACAGCACACTCCTGCTCCCAGGCTCTTCATCCCTTGCCCCGGCCCCCGTGCGGCCGCTCACTCGTTGACAAAAAAGTCAAACACGTCCACCAGCTGCGCGATCTGGTCGTTGTCATTCTTCAGCCCCACGGCCACGCCCTGCTTGTGCGCCTCGCCTGCAAGGAAGCGGTTGAAGTCAAGCTGGTCGGCGGCGGTTAGGCCCTTGCCGTTCACATTCGAGTAGCCGTCCACATTGTCAGGATCGACTGCCAAAAAGCCCTTGGACTTGCACATGGCGATTCTCTGACGTCATGCGTGGTGGTTGGGCGGACGGGGGAGGGTTCCTGAGCGACCTCGCGTTGCCATGTATTGCGCTGCAGCGGCAACATCCAGTGCAGCGCTTGCACCTTGGTGCAGCAGCTATCGCCTACGCACCGCCTGCACTGACCGCGCCTGCCTGAGCCACGGCACGCACTCCTGACCTCTAAGCTGTGCGCGGGCCGGGCATCCTGCGCCGCGCCGCTCTCACCTGCTGCATGATCCTCCTGACGTTGGAGGACCTGATATCAAGCCACCACTCCCCAGGCCAGTCGCCCATGGCGGTGCCGATGTCGCTGGGCAGGAACTGGGGCGCGTCAGGGCGCCAGTCCTCATAGGTGCCTCCGCTGCAAAAGCGGGTGGCAAATTTTGTTGTGGAAGGTGCAAGGGCACACACGAGATGCGAAGCGCGTGCCGTCCAGCAGTAGAGTGCCCTGGCTTGTGCTTGTAATGGCCAAGCCAGGGTGCACGCTCAAATGGCGCAAGCGGTGCCGACGTTATGTCTGCAGCAGCTGTGTTGGAGAGCTGCTTGTAGGCTGGATCATGCAGTGGGTTTGGGAGGCTGCACCGTGCACACCTGAAGTAGCAGATTGGGTAGGCCCCTTGGCTGACTAGCCACGCGACAGTTGATGCCGGCGTGTCCCAACCATCCAGAGCATACACCTGCAGTAAGTTGCAGCACGAGCCCAGTGCCGCTTAACGGTGCGAGGACACGCCAAGGAGCCACCACGTGGGAGCCACCCGCCGCGCTCTTCGCGTCTGTCGATGCACTGCTGGACGCACACTGCAATAGGCAATGACCGCACAGGCAGCGGCGAGGCTGATCTTCACCTTGACGCCGGAAATGAGGTGATCGGGCACTCTAAATAGCTCTCCGAGCTGGTATTGTGCGTTCCCGTCGGCCAGGCTTGGTTGCCACCACGCCTTGGCAGCTGAAGCCGGAGCAAGGACTAGGGCTATCGAAACAGCAGTTATGAGCAGTTCAAAAGCCTTCATCACTTAGGAGGTTGCTCGTAGAGGCCAAAATGAGCCGGAACTCCCGGCAGGAGGTTGGTTGGTTCCAAGCGGGAGCTCCCTCGAACCGCAGCTCGCTTTAAGATATGTTCAACACAAAACACGGCAGCTATTGAGAACAATGGGCATTGGATTGCTCGTGAAAGTGTCACGTCGATGCCTCCAGTGCCCGCCCCCCGACTTCTCACACCCGCGGAACAGCACCCCCGCTGGGAATGGAGGTACCCAGAAAACATCCGCAAAATGTACCCACATTATATCTAACGCGCTTGTTGGCACATTCCATGCTGTGCTGCACGATGAGCTGAGCAATGGGCAGCTCGTGGGTTGCTTGGCTAAGCAAGTAGGCATTCCCGGCCCTGCGTAGGAGCTACAGGGCACAGGTACCTGCCAGGATGCTGCCAAAACAGTGATCAAGTCGCATCAATAATACAGTTGCGTGCTGCAAGCGCATGTCCGACCAGGTCTCGAGCCCGGTGCGGCAAGGTTTCGTGCTGGGTGGCACTCTCGCTTGAGAGTGTGGCATAGCAGCCTCGGCCATCACCTTGGGCCGGCGACGAGCTGTGTAGGGGGTCACATTGATGCCAAAATTATCAGAGTGGCCTTGTCAAGCCATACTGATGGCGGATGCACACACCACCCCACACATCGACTGCACTGGGCGTGCGCATCAGACCAGGGGTTGACTGGCTCCCAACGCGAGGCGGCTTGAGGCGGGGGTAATAAACGGCGCCCCTTGCAACGAAGTGCCGTTTCAGGCGCTGGTCACCCATGCGTGCAGCAAGGCTGCTTGGTGTTTTCGATGTGACTCACATCACAAGCACAAACCTTGTTGAGGAGTCGTCCTTAGCAAGCATGCAGTGAGTTTGGTCTTGAAGGTGCTCAGCAACACGTTGCAAGCACAAACAAGGCCAGGTAAGGTTGCCACATTCTTGCCTATGCTCACCAGCTGCTGCATTCACGTAGTCAGGAAGCTTGCCAGCAGCCTGCAGCGTAGGCGCTTGCTCGGCGACCAGGAGGTGATTGCCTTGGTACATTCAAGTGACGCGCCCAGCCCACTGCAAAACAGTGTTATGCACCTATAAAACTGAACGTTTCTCACATCTGCTGTCCACTCTGTCCCTAAAACCTGTGCAAAGAATGTTCCCGCGACCTCACCCCAGCAGGAGCGGGCACACCTGCAGACATCACCGTCATCATTTTCATGCGCGAGCCGAGGTCCTGCTCAAAACTTGCAAAAGGTACGTTGTAACATTCACTTTTATCTCAACGTGTAACAACAGAGACTCTGAGTACTAGATATGAGCTCATAGAGCAGGTCTGATCTTGGGCGGGCTTCGCCGAAGCGCTCAGGTGGGTGGCAAAATGTCCGACGTGCAAGAATCTGATTTAGTGGATACATAGAGGTCCTCAGCCATCCATACAAGTCGTCCCCTCGCACGATTCGCCGTGTCGCCCGCAGCGACACGGACAGGCTTCATCCCGTTCTCGCGTCTGTAGATATCACACATTTCAACACTACGTCCTGCCGGCCCGTTGGGCATCAGCAGCGCAGTAGGCTTCACCTGCAGTCGACGCTCCCGACAGCACGAGCAGTCTATGTGATGACCGTGTCCAATCGCAGCATGGAGGGCGCGCAGCCCTACCTCCTGCCCTTCGCCATCTGCATCGGCACCGACCCCAGCTGCGGCGGGGCAGCGCTGCCGCCCTTCGTGCTGCCGTTGCCGGCCGGTGTCGAGGTGCACGTCCCTGCGACCCTCGCTCAGCGCCTAGTAGATACGGGCTGCGGCCTCTCCGCAACGCTCTCCGCCGACGGCGGCGACGACGACGAAGGCGGCGTCCCCATGCCAGATGTGCCCCTCGCATCCCCGGCGCACCTCGCCGCCCTCGCGGCCGCTGCAGCCGCCGCCCAGCCGGGGCCAGATCACCTGCGACTCTGCCTGCCGCTGCCGCCGCTGCGCGCGCTGCGCGCCGCCGACCCGCCGCGCCTGACTGTCCTGCTGCGGCGCTGGCGGCCTGCTGCAGACGTCGTGGCAGGCGGCCCCTTTGGCAGTAGCCCAGCTGGTGCCGCGCCGGCGGGCAGGAGCCTCGTCGCGGCGC
>NW_014012696.1:15782-19543 GCF_000611645.1 Monoraphidium neglectum
CTTGCTCCCGCGCGCCGCCCCACGCCAAGGGCTGCGCAAATGCGCCCGCGCTGCGCGCCGGCGGCGACGCCGCCGGCCTCGCTGCGGCGCTGCTGCCGTCTGCGCTGTCCTGCGGGATGCCGCACTGCGCGCGGCTGCTGCTGCCGGCGGCAGACGCGGCTGTGCTGGGCCCGGACGGCGGGCAGCTCTGGGGCAGTGCTGGTAGCCACGGCCGCGGCCGCCAGACCAGCGTCGTTGGGGGCTCGGAGGGGTCGCCGGCCGCATCGCCGAGGGCGGCGGCGGCGGCAGCGGCGCAGCCGGGGCGGGGGCCAGACCCCTACGCCACGCCGCCGCCTGCGCCGCCGCCCGTCGGGCCGCCAAGAATCTCGTGGCTGCGCCCGCTGGGCGGCGGCCCCGGCGGCGGCGGCGGTGATGATGACAGCGACGACGATGATGCACCATTCCCTCGCGGAATCAGAGGTCCGGCCTTCCCGCCTGCTGCACCCTCGACGACGCCCGAGACTCTTGTGGCAGATCTGGCGGCGCTCCTCGGGCCACGCCCCCCTGCGGCCTCAGTCGGGCCGAGCCCGGCTCTGGCCGGCAACGGCGCGGCGGGGGCCGGCGCGGGCATCCCGGCCGCCGCCCTGCCGCCGGCGCCGGGCGCGGCTTCGCTGCGTCTGCGCACGCGGCCGGGCGAGCGGCTCGGGCTCCTGCGCGCCTGCCTGTCCGGCTTCACAGACCCATCTGACGAGGTCGGCTTTTCAGTCTTGAAATTCAGAAGCTTCCGGCGGCTGGCTGTGCCTCTGCTCGCTCTGGAGGCTGCCGCGCTCCTCATGCCTGGCTTCGCCGTGATGGCAGCGCCGCGCCAGCTGGCGCCTCTGGTGTGCTGCATGGCGGCCGCCCTACTCTGCGTCCTGGCCCTGCTGCTCTGCTGCTGATGCGGGAAGAGGTGAGATGCGACCGCTCGTGTGCTGTCGGCATATGCAAGCTGCGTGGGCGTCGCATGTGCTGTGGTGCGCGCACACACGTTGCGGACAGGGAAGGTTCCACAGACACCTCGCGCTGGATTCCTGAGCAAACGAGGTTGTTATTGCCACTAGGACCTCACCCGCCAACCTTGGTGCTGGCGACAACCGTCCTATTGCCAATCCTTGGCAAAATCCCCACCTGCTGACGTGCCATCCCCTTTCCTCCTCCTTTTGCTCGACCACGGCCCCTGGCTCAGAGGATCAATGTGTTCCCGCCACTGCTGAGCGTCAAGCGAGCCCCCTCCTGCCCCCTGCCCTGGCCCCTGTGGCTCGCAGCGGCCGTCTAAGCAACAGCCATGGCATTCAACGGGCGGGATACCGGCTTTGGGCGCGCCGCTGGCTGGCATGTGGTGTGTGTCATGGCATGGTGTATGGCTGCAACCGGCCTCGTCGGCCTGCCCGTGCTGTGGCCGGCAATCACGCGCTGCGGGTGGCGTGGCTGTATCAGCAGCGGGCCTGTGCGCGCTCGCCGCCGCGGCTGCTCTGCCGGCGGCTGCCGATGAGGATGATTGACTTTGCTAGTGTTGTTGCAGCCAGAGTCTAGTGTGCGAGCACGAGCTGAGGCCAGGCCTGCCTGGCAGCTGGTCCAGTGTGCGCGTGCTGGTCCAGTGTGTGCGTGTGTGCCTGTGGTTGGCTTTAAGCATGTTGATTACTCGTTCGCCGGCTTGCTGCCTTTGAATCTTTTGTGCACTCCCCTTTTATGGGCCCCTTCCAGGCCCGCCGCAAAAGGAATCAACCTCCTTGCGCGCCTGTCTAACCACCCCCACCATTCCCAATGGGGCATGAACAACCCCAGTGGCCTCGCCAAACGAACGACGTACCCACCTTGCACGGCGCTGCATCCCGCATTGGCCCCCTTATCGGTCCTCTGCCGCTGGCGCCGTTATTATCCCATCACTTCCCAGAGTGCGGGCTCGTCTCATCTTGCATGCGCGGCCGGCCTGCCGCCAGGCCCGGCCTGTTGCTAGCCACCTTCCCCCCCTCCCAGCCGGTGCTTTGACGAGTGAGAGCTTGCTGCTTTGCCTTGGACCTCGTTGTTGTCTTGAATGCAGCCTGGGCAGTGCCGCCCGCCGGTCGCCCAAGCGGCCCGCACGCCCGTGGTTGCACCCACTTACATAAAACAGTGCGAGTCATCCGCATTCGCGAGGAGATTGCCAGGTGCCCCTCGCCTCTAAGTATGGACCGGTGCCCACAACAATCTCTTGTCGCCGCGGCTGCTCAGGTGGGCGTGGTGTCACCTGGGAGGGACCGCCCTCCCCGGGCCGCCAGCCCGCCGCTGACGTCAGCACACAGCTTTGCCCAGGATACGCCCCTGCCCTTTGGGCCACCCTTTCACCGCTTGCTTGCCGATTCGGTTTCGATTCGACCCCAAAGCTGCCCGCGCCAAGGCTGCACCGCGGCTCGTTGGCGGCGCCTCGTGCATGGTCATACCTTGCGTCAGCGCGCACTGCTTTGTACATCAATCCTTTGATGGCACCTGCTGAGCACATACAACCCGTACGTCCCTGCACCAGATTGCGCTTTGGCTCACCCTGATCAAGACTCACCTTCCGGTTTCCCTGAACCCTACGCGCGCGCACCCTGCACTGATTGATTAGCGAGCGCGCCCGCTGGAACAGCAGCAGTGTGAGAGACATCCCCGCTTGCCAGCGCCAGCTGCTTGCATACCATCAGGCCGCCCACCGCTTCGCCGGCGGATAATCGAGGTGGGTTGTGAAGGCCCTTGAAGGGCCAACACTCACAGAGGAGCATACTTGCGACAGCGAACTGCAAACTTTACCACCATGCATCGTCTGTCGCCTTTGCCAATCATCTGGAGGCCTTGACTCTGCCATCCGCTAATGATAGCTTGTCGTGAGAGGGCCTGTTTGTGTTGTTTTATTAATTGTGATGTTGGCTGGCTCCCACGAAAGTACCACCATTTGCGCTTGATCTTCCAGGAACCCATTGTGGCCAGCCACACCACAGACTTACCATCCTGCCACCCCACGAAACCTATCCATCTGATGGCGGTGCTGTCGCCATCGCCGATTGCCGTGCCGCCGTTGCGTCCGCCCCCTCCCTTTGATACTGCACAGCACTCCCAGGTCGGCCCCACCAGGGGTGCCTGGGAGCGCGCAGCCAGCCTCGAGATGCATGCGCCGTTTGACCAGCGACTTGCCGGTGTTGTTTTGAAGTAACAGGATTTTGTCGGCTCCGGGAACACATGCACGCGACGTGCAAGATGCATGTGCGCTGAGCGCGGCAGCAGTCAGCCGCCGCAGGATTTGGCAAAGGCGCCTCCAGAAGGCACAGTGGCAGCTGTTCCACCACAAAGCGTGGATACCAGATGCGTTACTGCTGTCCTGTGGGTATCTCAGGCCGCATCTGCGTGTACGAACGCCCATCAAGGGGGCTGTTGCTTGCTGCCCAGGCCCGATGGGCAGCTGCAGCTGACAAGGCAAAAAGAGCCTGAAGCCGCGCGCCTGCTGGCGGTGCAACGCGGGCGCCCCAATCCTGGCTTGCGCCGATCCCAGGCACCGGGTCTGTGAGGCGCTCCCAATCACACCAACCGCCAAAAATATCGCCAGGCGCACACACTTTCAATCGCGGTGGGTATTGCAACGGTTGATTGAGAGTTCGTTGATCCTTGCCGTCCTGATTTGGTGGGAGAGCGAGCCTCGGGTCACCGCAGCACAGAGCTGAGGCCGAACCCCCCGCCCGCCGCCGCCGCCGCCGCCGCGGCCACGCCGCCGCCCGCAGCCGCCGCGGGCG
>NW_014012695.1:0-2916 GCF_000611645.1 Monoraphidium neglectum
CCCTTCCGCGGCGCCGGGGCGACGGCCGCCGCCGCCGCGGCGCCGGCGTCGCCGCCGCTGATGCCGGCGCCTTCGACCTTCCTTGCAGCCTGGGGTTTTCACGGGCTGCCGGCCGCAGCCGCGCCTTGCGCCCTCCAGGGCGCCGGCGGCGTAGGCTCCTGCTAGGCTGCCGCCGCCGGGGGCCCGCGCGCTGCTGGCGGGCGCGGCTGCCGGCAGGGCCGCACGCCCTGCTGATCGAAGGGCGTGTGCGCTTTCTTTGGGGCATTTGTCGTGTTGCTTGTCGGGGGGTGGTCGCAAGGCAGGGCACACGTGCGCTCCAGGAAGCGTTTGCGCAACCACTTGTCAATTTGTCAGGTAGGGCACGCCACAGGCGCGCCTTGGCGGAGCCGGTTTGGCTGGGACGTCGCGCTTGGCCGCCACAGGCAGAGGACGCCGCGGCACGAGCGCGCGCGGCGACGCCTCAGGGGGTGGCTTTCTAAGCTGCGTCAGCATGCGAGCACGATGCTGACGCAGCAAGCGTGCGCATTTGCCGGTGCGGGGTGGGTGGAGTTAGGCCCTTGGAAGGTTTCTAACGGGTTTGGGGCCGAGGGTTTACGAGGCCGGTGCGTCACGCAGGGC
This sequence comes from Monoraphidium neglectum, assembly GCF_000611645.1. Taxonomy (NCBI): domain Eukaryota; kingdom Viridiplantae; phylum Chlorophyta; class Chlorophyceae; order Sphaeropleales; family Selenastraceae; genus Monoraphidium; species Monoraphidium neglectum. The sequence goes on from NW_014012695.1 coordinate 619, forward strand.
TCGTCCCCTGGTTAGTCAGAATGGAAAAAAGCGCTCGCGCGCGCGCCCCCGGCGGTGCGCCCGACCGCGCTCCCTTGCACTGCGCCGGCCCCGTTCGCAAACATTGCCCCCTGCCTCCAGGAATCTTCCCTGGCCAGCTAATCGTGCAGTCGCGCAAGCCGGGCCCTCAGCCGGCTGTGTCGTGCCGCCCATCCATGCCCCGCCGATTTCCAGCCTGCGGCGGGGCCCGACGCCTCGCTCCCTCTCCTGCCACTTTTGCCTTTAGCAAACACCAATTGCTGATAGTTCTTCATCCTTTGTTGGCCCTCGCTGCCCTTGAATCGACCCATCGCCTGAAGGGCGGCGCACCAAGGCGCTCCCTCTGGCTCCCTCACTGCAATCCGGCTCGCCGGCCGCCGAGGCGGCCGGCGCCACCAACCACCCCCCTATTGCCCGAAAATACACGCACCACATTGGTTGGCTGTTGGCGGCCGGCGCGCGGACTGCGCGGCCGGCGCCGAGGGTGCCGCCTCCCTGGCGAGTGGGCGGCGGTACCTTGCCACTGGTCGGAGCCGTGCCTGCGCACGCAATCAAGCTCATGCCCACACACACGCGCGCGCGCCCTCAACACAAGCACGCATCCAATCACTCACGCAAACACACGGCGACACCGCAAATCACACGGTCACGACAGCCTTGTGAGTCACGCCTCTTGTCTCATTTGGGCTCCATTCATTGCCCTGAACCCGGGTGCCCACGACCGACTGTTCGCGCAGCCTGAAGCCTCAAGCTCCTTGGAAGCTACGCTGCCAGGTTTGCATCACCGTGACCCCTGGCATGCACATACCCGCTGGGTGCCACTGTTACACCCCTCAGAGCTGCTGCGTTGTGTATAATCGGCCGTTCCTGTTCCTTATCACCATATGCCTACAGGACGTGCTGTCAGGACGCGCCTGAGTATGCGAATTTACGTGCTGGCTGCTGCAGCCCGCCTGCACATAGGCGCCCTTGCGCCCTCACACCCTTGCCGGGCACAGCAATCCAGTAATACAGCGAGACGGCCCGCGCCTGGCCCAATGGGTGGCGCGGCAACGTCAGCGGCAGCGCACGGGGCGGGGCGCCATGACAGGTTGCGGGGTGTCGCGCGCCCATCGGGCTGGTTGCGGGGCTGAGGCACTCGCAGTACTGGCACTAGTGACTCCTGGTCAAGTTAAGCCAAGACAAGCATGCAGGGCGCGTCCGTCTAAACAACGGGGGAGCACCAGTACCCCTTTGGCGGGAGCCTAGGCCGAGGCAACACCTGCACGCGCGAACCCCGTTCGGGCGGGGGAGGTGATGCGAGCTGCTGCGTGGTGCGCCATCCCAGCGGCAGCCCCACCGTCCGTAGACGCCCTGGCTATGCGCCTGGGCCGCCGCCGTCAGCCCCCGCTGCCCCCAACGGACCCTGCTGCACTGCCGCCGCCGCCGCCGCAGCTGCAGCCGCCTGCCGCTGCGAGCGCCGCCCGCTGCATGCGCGCCACCGCAGCCCACAGCAGCAGGTGCACGCCGATCAGGTACCCCGCGGCCGCCAGCCGCGCGGCTGGGTGCCGCCCTGCCACGCGCGCCGCCGCCGCCGCCGCGGCGTCGAGCGCGGCGGCGGCCGCGGTGGCGAGGCTGCTTAGGCGGCCGCGGCGCACGGGAGTCCGCTGATAAGGCTCTCCCAGCGCATCGGGAGGGGGCGAGGGGGCCCGCGCCGCGCCACGCGTGCGGTGGGAGGGCGGTGAGCCCTGGCGCTGCTGCCGCTGCTGCTGCCGCCGCCCCTGCTGCTGCTGCTCCGGTTGCGCCCGCGCGAGCTGCTGCTGCAGCGACGCGACCTGCGGGAGCGACAGGGTGCGCCGGGGTGCGGCGGGCGTGAGCGGGTTGGCTGGAGAGACGAGTGCTTGCGCCCGCAAATTTGGGTGGGTCGCGCTTCTGTCGTTTGGGGCGGTCACCCAAACGCCAAATGGGGGACGCTGCCTTTGGCAAACTTGGGGCGCCTGCAGCCGCCAGCGCCCAGCCACCACTACACTGGTGAATGAGTCGCCTTCCCCGACGCACCGCCCGCCCACCTGCCGCTCGAGCAGCAGCTGCCGCGCGCCCTTCTCCGCCGCCAGCCGCTCCAGCTGTGTCTGCCGCTCGCACAGCAGACCCCGAAGCTCGCACAGCTGCGCCTCTGCCGCGGGCGTGCCTGCCGCCCCGGCGACGGCCTCGGCCGCGGCGGCCTCGGCGGCGGCGGCGGCGGCCTCGGCCGCCTCGCAGCGCGCGGACAGGCTCGCGAGCTCGGCGCCGAGCCTGTCGCGC
>NW_014012695.1:3702-8521 GCF_000611645.1 Monoraphidium neglectum
CCGCCGCAGCCAGTGGCGGCGAGCGCAGCGGCGGCCGCCGACGCGGCGTCGAGCTCCCGTCGCAGTCGCGCCGCCTCCGCCTCCGCCGCCGCCAACCGCTCCCCCTCCCCCCGCCGCCGCGCCGCCTCACCGTCCGCCGCGCGCCGCGCCGCCGCCAGCGCCGCGGCGCCGGCGTGAAGCTGACCCTCCAGCTCCCGCTCGCGCGCGGCGGCAACGGCCTTGGCGGCGGCGCCCGCGCGCCGCTCCGCGTCCAGGCGCGACTCAGCAGCGTCTATCTCTCCGCGCAGCGCTGCGCCATGGCACAAAACCAGAGATTGGCAAGGGGCAGGCGAGCGGCGGCGTGAGGACGCGACACATGGGGAGCGAGGCAGTCGTGTCGGGGCACCTGGAACGTGACGGGGCGCCAGTCGGCCTCTGGAGGGAGGGCCATCGCCGATCGGGAGAAGGCAGCCACCAGCACGCACCTTCCAAAGCGTCGCCTTCCGCCGCCCTCCGGCCTTTGGCCGCCTCCGCGTGGGCCTGCCTCAAAGCGTCCAGCTCCCGAGACAGCTCCCCCGCCCGCGCCCGCTCGACCCCCAACTCCGCCGCCGCCGCCGAAGCCCGCGCCTCGGCACCCGCCGCCGCCGAGGCCGCCGCCATACCTGCGGCGGCGGCCTCGCCGCGCGCCGCGGCCTCGCGCGCGGCGAGCGCTTCGGCGGCGCGGAGGAGGTCCTCCAGCTGTCGGTTCTCTGAATTTAAACCGTCCAGCCGCCACTGCAGGCCATCCGCGACCGCCCTTGGCACCCCCGCGGCCGCGGCACACTCCCCATGCGGAGCAGGGGCCTGCACTTTGCCCTCCAAGCCGGCCAGCTGCGTATTGCCCTCCGCTTGCACCCCTGCGGTCCCCTTACCCCCACCCCCCGCGGCCGCCGCCACCGCGGCCGTCCCGCCCGCCTGCCCGGTTTCGTGTGGTACCGGTGGCGCCTGCTGGGCAGCTGCCGTCGCGGTGCTGCATAGCTCTGCTGCTTCTGCAGTAAGATGGCATACGCGGCGTGAGGGTGGCCCAAAAGATGGAGTCGAGCTGGCAGCCGCCGCGGTTGCAAGAGCGCTGCTAGCCATGTGCAACGGAGCCGAGCCCCCTGGGCGCCGCGCTCGCTGCTGCTGCTGCTGCTGGAAAGGTGCCGCCGCAGTCGATGGCGCGAATGGGGAGGGCTGCCGTTGCAGCGGGAGAGGGGAGGCCTGGGGCCCGGCCTTGCTGGGCGCGTTGATTGGGCTGTGACCCGGGCGAACGCCATCGCAGGCGCAGCTGCTGCTGTTGCTGGGCGCAGGTGACACGCACAAATCGACGGGATGTGCGGCCTCCTCCACGGGCGCGGCAGGTGCCTGCGCAAGCGTGCGGGGGCGAAACAGGCTATTGGTGGGGTCTCTGTGCGGTGTGCCACGCATCCTTCACGGCGCACACACCCAAGCACGCTGGACGGCTGACGGTAGCGACATGTGTGCGGTATCCTGCCGCGCACGCCATTCCCTACCTTCAAACTGCGTGAAAGCGGCCGTGCGCGGCCCGCCGCCGACGGCGAGCGGCCGGGCGAGCTTTGGGGGGTGCCTGGTGCGCAATTCACCATGCGCAGTTTTGTGAGTTGGGACGGCCGCAGGAGTTGCGTTCGCCATCGTGCTCACGTCATGTACCAGCGAGCGTTATGGTTGCGGCCTGTGGCATGTCTCTGCAGCATGCATCCGACTGCCGCGCGAACGCACACCTGATGCGCTGGCGTGCGGCGGGGCGGCGTCGCCGCCGGCCAGGCCGACCGCTGACACTGTGCGGTCCACCGCGTCCAACAGGCCCTCGGCCGCCTTGAGCTGCTGCTGGAGCTGCTGCTGCAACCATGACGCCGCCATGGCGCGAGAGCGGGGCAGGTGCGGATGCGCCCCTTGTAGACCAGCGGAGGACGCAGCGGTTGCGCCGCTGGCGCCGCCACGCGCGAGGCAGGCCCGCCGCCCGAGATCAGCAGGAGGGGTCACACGAATACAAACGGTGCCACATAACGTGCGGTCATAGTATCAATCGAACGCTCATTTCGGTCGTGGCTCCCAACGATTTATGCAAACCGCACAGGCCAACGTGACATGGTGCATTACAAAAATGTTGTTGTGATTCTAGCCGTGGCGTCAGTACCTGAGGTTGCGGCACGACGGGGCCCCAGATTGCAGTGCTGTCTTGCGGGTGACGCGGACTGGCGACGCAGCGATGCATGTGCGCAGGAACCACTGTCCCGGCTCAAGGGAATAAAGGTCGGGAGCGAGCGCAGGTGCAGCAAGCCAGGCACGTTTGACCTAGATGTCACCCGGAGGGGGGCGCAGGGGCTGGTCTATGGGTCTGGGGGTGCTTGCCTCAGTGGCAACGGGCAACAAGGGGGCCGTGGTGGCACTCGCGAGCAACGGCGCTCATCACCCCTGACTGAGCATACCTGCAGGCCCATAATCTGACCTGCTGTGGTGCATCGCAGCGTTGACATGTATGCGGGGAGCACCTATGGTATTTGCGCCTGCCCGAGCCTTCGGTTGGCAACGCACCATGACAGCCGAGCTGATGCCCGCACGGTGGGCAGGAGTGATTTAGGACTCTTTGAAGATGCTGCACTAGCACAATCCTGATCGCCTCGGAGAGCACTTGATACTCCCTCTCGTGCTGCATCAATGCCCAGAAAGACGTGGCGGAAAAGTCCAACCAGGACTGCCTGGAACAACTGGTAAGCCGTCGTGACGAATCAAAAGCCCCTTGTGGTTCAAATAGCTGCGGCCTGGACCATATAAAATCTGTAATTTCTGGTTACAAATCAGTTCAGTTTATGAGTCAGTGAGAAGAAAAAATCTAGAATGAAGTGCCCAGCCACACCGGTGTACTGTAGCACAAGTGATACACAAACAAGCAAGGCCACGCAGTGTACATGGCCAACGAAAAGCCCTCAGACACCGTCCCCCTCCCCAGCCCAGAGTCCGCTGTTTTCCAACAGCCGCGGCCGATGCACCCAAGGCCCCTTGTATGACGGGGGCAACATGGGTGGGAGGGCAGCTGCGTGTTGGTGATGCAGTTTTACAGGGCTGCCGGCGTAATGGGCGCGCTCACCACCAGCTGTGCGCACTCCGCGCAAAGCGCGCCGCAGGCAGGCGGAACCCGCCGGAACAAGGCATTTCTTTGCGGCTTGAACCGCAACCAAGCACGGAAAGGAACGTGGCGGTTGGGGCAAAGAGCACACCAGCATGACCATGACAGGCACTGCTGGCAAGTAAGAGTCGCCCTCGCTTTGAAGCTGTGCCGCAACCTTAGCAGCCGCGCGCTCATTCGCGCATCCACCCTCCCACTGCAGGCATCATGTAGCTCGGAGACACAGGCGTGCACAAACACGCTTCAAAGAAGCCTCGACCCAAGTCCCAGTATGTGTGGTATCATCTTGGTATCACCCCTGCCTGCGGCAGCACTGCACAAGGCCGATCGCCACTCCAAGGCTGACAACCACCGTCCCCGCGACCGTCCCCGCAACCGCCCCGACAACCGCGGCGGCCGCCTCCCCCGCCCGAAACCATGCGCCACCGTAGCTCGCAGCGCTGCTGTGGCCCGCCACAGGCGCCTCGCTCTGTTGCGCATCGTCGCCGGCGCTGGTGTCACGCGCGCCGAGGCTGTCAAAGCGCTGGGGCGTGCGCACTGGTGACGCGTCGTCCGCCTGTAGGCGCCGCAGGATGAAGCTGCCGGCCCGGCTGCTGCCGCTGCTGGCGCCGCTGCTGCTGTGCCTCAGCAGGCGCGCGGCCCCGGCCCCAGACGTGGAGGCGGGCGTCGCGGGCTGCGGGGGCGAGTCCGCAGCGCTCGGTTCCGAAGCCAGCTGCTCTATCCCCTGCCGCTGCGCTGTCTCAAGCGCTGCCGCCAGCTGTGCCTTCAGGTGGGCAATCTCCTGCTGAGCTGCCTCTTTCTCAGCGATCGCTGTGGCTGCCGCGGCCCGCCCCTTGACCCTCTCGCCCCGCAGCTCCTGCCGCAGGCGGGCGGTCTCCAGCTGCTGCAGCCGCATGTCCTCCTGAGCCGCTGCAATCGAGGCGGCCGACGCCCTTTCGCCTGCCCGCCTCTCTGCCCGCTCTGCGTCCAGCTGCTGCTGAAGCTGCTTCAGCCGCTCAGCCAGCTCTGCACCGGCCGCGTGTGCCGCCATCCGCCCGGCCTCTGCCGCTTGCTCCAAGCGTCGCAGCTGGGCCGCATGTGCCTCCTGCTGCTGCGCCGCCAGGCCGGATGCTCGCACCGAGGCCGCCTCGGCTGCGGCCTGCGCTTGCTGCCTGCCCTCCTCTGCCGCCCGCTGCCCCTTGCGCGCCAGCGCCTCTGCCTGCTGCAGCTGCGCCACGCGCTCCCTCACCACAACAAGGCCGCCCTCCATAGTGGCCACCCTCTCCTCAAACCTCTTCACGCCCAGCCGCGCGCTCTCCAGCTGCGCCGCGTGCTGCAGGCGCTCCGCCTCGGCCTGCTGCTGGCCGGCGCGCGCCGCCGCCGCCGCCGCCTCCCGCTCCGCCAGCCGATCCGCGGCCGCGGCGAGCTGGCTGCGCAGCTCCCCCACCAGCTTCTGGGCCGCCGCCAGCTGGCTGCGCGCCAGGGCCAGCGGCGCCCCCTTCCCTGACTGCCGCTCAAGCTGGCCGGTCAGGTACGTCACGCGCATGCGCAGCTGTGCGACATCCTCATGATGGTTCCTGAAAGTGGCAAGCTCCGACTTCGGGACTCTGCAACGCCGGTCGGGGCGCGCGGCCGCCGCGCACGCCTTTGGCTGCACCTCGCTGCCAGCCGCCCCCGCCGCATTGGCGGGCGCGG
>NW_014012695.1:8671-12204 GCF_000611645.1 Monoraphidium neglectum
CCCCGCCGCATTGGCGGGCGCGGCCTCCCCGACCTCGCACATTGTGATCGCCTCGGAGCGCGCGGCGGCGTGGTCCTCCTCGGACCGCCGCAGCAGCTCCCCCTGCAGCGACTCGATTTCGACGACCAGCGCGTCGTTGGTCCGCCGCCCGCGCCGCAGCAGCGTCTCCGCCGCAAGGCGGCCCTCGCGCTGCTTCTCGGCGGCGGCCTCGGCCTCAAGGAGCCGCGCCATCGCCCCCTCCTGCCGCAGCTGCTCTTGCAGGGCGGCAAATTCGAGGCCGTCGGAGAAGGCGTTGGCGACCAGGGTGGCCACGTCATCGGGGCCAAAACTTGTGTCGTCGGGTGCGATGGCCGCGGTGGTCGTATCGACGGCGGCCTGGGCCGTGCCAGCTGGCAGAGGAGTGTGGGAATCTTCGGGCATGACTGCCCCCTGGGGCGGGAGCGTTTGGGCAAGCGAGACGGATGGTTGTGATCGTGGGATGGCAGTGGTGCTGTGGCATCAGTGATGTATCTGTCTATTGTGGGAGGGCAGCCGGCGGGCGCCGCACCAATGGACTCTGCCAGAGCACGGACAGTGTCCGTGCCAGTTGTTTGATAGGATCAAGCAGATATGGAGGAAGACAGGCACGAGGTGAGCAGGCTGTTAATGTATCACCAATCACGATCTCAAAATCAGCACTGAGAAGGGCCCCGATGGCAGCCGTTTACGCCTGGCAGCACCCCACGCACCTTTTCCAGGCCCGCCAGCAGCTCCTGCAGGCAAGGGTGCGCGGGCTCCAACAGCGTCGCCATGGCGCAAAGATACCAAGACACGGCACGCAGATTGGTGAAGCACATGTACAAGAAAGGCTCTTCAGCGACACCTGCTTAGGGGTTGGGGTGAAGGAGGGGGGCCGGGCGGCGTCGGCGGTGCAGCGCTCGTGTGCCCAGTCAGCAGGGGTGTGCCTGCCGAACGGGCAGGACGGTACTCAGCGGCTGGAGCTGCCGGCTGACTTGCGTGTCATGTGTTACGTCTTCATGCATCAAATGTGCATACCAGCCCACGAGAGGCCCGTGGGATACCGTGGCAAACCGTGCAGGGGTGGGTAGCTAGCCTTGCCTTGCGAAGGATACCGTAACATTTACATACAGGTTACTCACCTTGATCTTGAACTCTTTGAGTGAAACGATGGGGCTTTGATCCCATGTCGTGTTTCGATACAGTCCGTCCCTGCGAGCCAAGCAGCCAACCTGCGGCTGAGCGAGAAACAGCACGGCGAATTTCGGACTTCTGAGCATATTTAATCGTTACCTCTGGATTTCGCCAGCCCCTACCTCGCCCGAGCACAATACACCCGGCGGCCATGATGGACACCTCGATGTAATGCCTCCATCACGTCATTCGATCGCACCTCGAGTGCACGCAAAGCCATTAAGCCTGCCTTCCAGCTCAGCCAGGTGGGCTTTGACAAGCTGGCATTCACCATGGTCTGAGTACCGTACCTGCAACATGCCCAGCCCGATCTGATTATGCTGACCAGGCTGGGGTGAGTCGATTGTCCAACAGCAAATCATACAGTGATATTACATGTTGCAAGTAGTTCCAATTGAATATTGATAACAGAAAAAAGCAAACAGCGCGATGGCAGCTGCAGGTGTGCATGCGACAACGTGCAAGTGACACCCGCACTCAAACAACGATTGGGCAGCGTTGGGCACCAACAGCAGGCAGATGCAGATGGTGACATCAACAAGGTGTTCAGGCAAAATCGGGCTGGGAGGCCCAGGCTGCCTATGCAAGGGGCCCAACGACCGTTGTGTGCAATGAAACGCAAGCCTTGGCCTCAGTGCAGCGCCCTGCATGTTTGCTTGCAACCTTGCATGAATGAGATTATGGTGCAGAGGTTTCCTCTCAACAATCCAGCCACAGACATACACAGTGCACACACTTGGGCACACGCGCGAAAATTTTGAGCCAAGGTGTTGCGGCTGCCCTGGGAAGAGGAGGGGTTGCCGCGTATGACGGAATATGGTCTGCCCCTTTGCCAGTCGGCACGATCTTGTCCACCTCAATTGTCAAATGCAGCATGCAGCATTGAAAAATCACAATATTGCAGTGTTCCTTTGACCGCCCATGTGATATGCAGTGTGCGGGTGCGCCGTCTGCTGGGGGTCGTGGGGCAAACACCACCATCCTCAACGCGGCTGTGGGGCGTTCACAGGCGCTTTGCGTGCAGATGATAGATTGCGGCAACAGGAAGAGCCAGTCTAAGCCGAACGATTGCAGTGTACAGCAAAGCAGAGCGGAGCAGGTGAGATAGTGTCCGAGGGCATAGGGCCCCGCGCCGCGGCGCCTGCCGGCCGTCACCCTTGCAGGGCAGCCGCCGCAGCCGCCGGCCCGTCGAACCGCGCGCGCACGAGCGCGGCCCCGAGCTGCGACAGCCAGCTGCCGATCCGCGCCTGCTGGCTCTCGCTGAGCCAGCTGCACGCGTCCGCGGCGGTCAGCAGCAGCAGTAGGTCCCGCGACCCCTCCCGCGGCGCCTCTGGGCGGCGCTGCCAGTGCGCGACGCAGGCGGTGATCGCCACAAAGACCTGGAGGCACACCGGGGCGGGCGGCGACGCGTCGCCGACGCTGGCACCCACCAGGCGCGCGAGCTGCAGGACGTGTCCCGGGCCCCGCAGTGCGGCGGCCGCCGCGGCGGCCAGGCCGTGCTGCTGGTCAGCGCCCGCGCACGCGCCCCCACCCTCGCCCGCGCACAGCGACGCAGGCGGGGAAGGGGCGTATGAGTACTCGGAGTGGGGCCGCTTGAGGCTGCAACCATCCTCGGAAGGCAGCCACGGCAACGGCTGGCCAGGCTGGTGCTGGTGCTGGTGCTGCTGGTGCTGCTGGTGCTGTCGCTGTTCTTGCTGCTGCTGCTGCTGCTGCTGCTGCTGCTGCTGCTGCTGCTGCTGCTGCTGCTTCAGCAACAGCTGCTGGCGGCGCTGCTCTTGGTGCAGCTGCGGAAAGAAAATGCAGCAGGTCCAGTGGTGTGAGTGACAGAGTGCACAGAGCCGAGCGCAGGGGATCAACAAAGCCTTTTAAGCTGGGCTCTTGCTCTCTCACTTTGTGCCTGCCAGTGCTTGTCTACATTGCTTTGCAGGTGACCATCCCGTGCAATCCTTGCTGCCGGAACAAACACACTGACTCGTGCTCTCCTGAACCCAACCAGGCGCCGCGCGCACGCGGGCTCCCACCCGCCTGACCTGCTCCTGCATGCTGCGCCGCTCCACCTCCCACCGCGCTTTCTCCGCCCGCAGCTGCGCCACCTGCTCCTGCAGGCAGGGCAGCGTGTGCTGCTCTCGGTCCCTCTGGGCCACCCCCCTTCCGCAGTTGGGGCACGTCGAAACTGCCGAGGGGCAGCTGCGCTCGTGGGCGGCGACGGCGCTGTAGTCGCCTCTCCAGGGGCAGCCGTGGTGCCGGCACACCACCTTGAGCGTGGCAGGTGATGGAGTGGCGGATGAGTGTGCATGCGCACGTGTGTGCATGTGCGTGTGACGAGTGCACATGTGTGTGTG
>NW_014012695.1:12978-17666 GCF_000611645.1 Monoraphidium neglectum
GCGGATGAGTGTGCATGCGCACGTGTGTGCATGTGCGTGTGACGAGTGCACATGTGTGTGTGTGAGCGACAGGGGCGCGGCATTGGCAGGACACGCATTCTTGTATGGGAGCGTGCTGAACCGCACGTATGAGGCTCATGGGCAGCGTGGCACGTTTGTTGGACTTCTCAACTGTGCCACACCTCGCTGGCGTGCAGGGCCAGCACCCGGCAACCACAGCTGCAAGCCGGCTCGCAACAGGGCCGCACCTTGATTTTCCCCAGCAGCCGGTGCACCATTGGATTCGCCTCCCGCAAGGGCCGCAGGTCCGTCGGCTGCAGCGGCGACTGGCAGTCTGGGCACGTGCACCGCCCGCCGCGGTCCAGCCAAGCAGCGATGCAGGCAGAGCAGAAGAGGTGGTGGCAGGGCGTCGACGCGGCGCCGCCGTGGGGCACGATGCAGCCGCAAATCGAGCAGACGAGCTGGGGCGGGGGGAGGGGCAGGGCGGGTCGCTCGTGTTGGCGCGGCGCTGCCGTGGTGGCGGGCTTGGCAATATAATTCAAATCAAGCCAGCCGCTGCGGCCCGAGGCGTCTGTGACACGCCCAGATAGGCACCCCAAAAAGAGATGTTTGCCACCGCCCCTCTGCTAGAAGTGATTCTGGGGACGGCTGCGTCACACTCCGCTGTTTGCGCGTAGTTCAACATGAAAATATTTAGGCTGCGGCGCTTCATATTTCTGCCAAAGCACTTGCCGCCCTGAGCGACGGTGGCACGGTGTGCACCCACTCACCACGTCAGCCACCTCGCCAGACGCAACCCGCTCGGGCGGCAAGGACGCCAGTTGATTCAAGCTGGTGCCCTCGCCTGCGCTGGCGATTGCACTATCCTCGCGCATCCTTGACAACTTCATCCATGTTCCGCTCGACCCACGCACCAAACGCCCTGAGCCTGACCGTCTTAGGCGACCCCACATCTCGGACACGTCCAACATCGCTTTTTACTTTGCTGATTTGAAAAAAATCTCTGTTGTAGACGATCCACACCGTCGGCCCCGCCTTGCTTATGCCTGGTGGGAGAGTGAGGGGTTGGAAGTCGGCGGGCGGTCGGGCGGCACTCCTCGAGTGAGAGGCGATGCGTGGGCTGTCCGCCACCTCGCTGGCCAGTGGCCACCGTCAAGCTCTTATATGGTGCCTCACCCCTGATGCAAAGGTGCGATGCACGCTGTGAGGTGCAGATACTGTCAGGAGGGCCCACGAGGCCCGGGGCCGGCCTGCCGCGCCGTATACCCCTCCAACGGATGATGCGTGCATGTGGACGGCGTGGCGAACCAGCACGGGGGCTGCGACACACCCCCACCGTCCTGTTGATGCCATTGCCAGCCGCTCGGAAAGCTGTGCGCGAGGTCGTGTCATTCGTCAGGTCTGCTCGCTGCAGCTGTGTTGGAGATGCTGTCGATGCCACCATCTCACAGTCGGCCCTCCTGGTGGTTGCGTGTTTGAAGTAAGGATGGGCCCGGCCAAAACCATCCCACAACCACGCCCCCAGTCACGCAGCTTGCTTTTTGCGTGCTGTGCAACGCCTGTGTAAGCCTGGCGTGCTGGCAGCTCATCTTTACTGTTGGCTCCACAACCAGGCCTGAATTGCTACCCAACTTCTCGTCCGCAGCAGTGAGATTTCTCATCACTGTGCCTGAAACCTTGAGTGGCCACCGGGTGGCGTACAGTATCAGCAAGCGTGCCAGTTCAACGCTTGCGCATGCAGCGCATGCGTCTGAGGCTCTTTGGTGCTGCTCTGCACGCGCGACTCGGGGTGGGGGCGGCGCAAGGCGGCCCGCTGCCCTCGACCGTTGTTTCATGTTCTGTGAGGCCTCATGTTCAGTGTGAGCCTGTATTTGGATGACAAGACGAGCCGGCTTCATCGCCGAACACCTCAGGGCCGGCCCAACTGCCGCAGGAGCCCATTCGTGCGTCGGCCTGATGAGGCGCACCAGCATCCTTGATTGCCAGCTGAGATGCCCCAGCCGGGCTGCGCGGCCGCTCGTTATCACCGCTGCGCCGGATGCACCACTGGGGCCCTCCGCCTTTGCTATGTTCGGCCGCAGGTCGGCGCGGAAGAGCCCTTTGAAGCAATCCGCTCCCTGACCCTCAAGCACACGCACGCCACAACTGGGAGGTCGCGTGTCAGTTGTGAGGGCGGCGCGCACCTGGCGCACCGCGCCGGCGGCTCGGGCAAGGCATGGCTTGAGCCCTGGCCCCGATTACGGCCGGCTGCGCTGCAGGGGTGTGCATTGCAGAGGTCAGACAGCAAGGGGCCCTGCGTCGGGCACCTGCCGTCCAAGGCGGAGGATCCTGACCCAGCGCCGCCAAAGCACAGCAGGTTCCGCCAAGGTGTACCTCATGCAAACCTGTACCCCACACGGTCTACAGGAGCCCGCCCGCCCGGCCCCATGGCGCCCGCTGCAGGTGCACCTTGCGCCGTCCCCGACCACCCTGCGCCGCGTTTTAGCCGACGTGCTGTCGCTGGCATGTGTGCCACGTCGAGACAGTATCTGGGGCACACACAGATGGCTTATAACGGTGGCTATGCAGCGTTCAGTCGGGGCCATCTGTGCACGCCGGGGCCGGGGTGTTTGTGGGCGTCAGTGCCTGACATTTTACCCCTTACTCACTCACTCTGTCACTTGTCCCAGACGTGACCGGCGAGACCAAACGTGTCAGGGGCCACATGTGTGCAGTGAAAGTGTCTTGGGTTTGACTGACTTATCAGCAGACTCATCAACATTGCGGGTGATCCACGACAGAGCAGCCCGTCCGTTACGCGCTGTCCGCTCGCATCCCCAATCTGAACAAACACGTCAATTGTTGTTGAGCTAAAGTTCTCATTGCGATTCCGGACGGTGCAGCGGACGTGCCGCGCCACGCCGCGACCCTCTGACGCGACCACAGCGCCAGCCAACCAGCACCACACGCGCACGCCGATGCTCCTGCGTGCGCCGCAGCAGTGCGCGCCGGCGGCCCGCAGCGCCAGCACCTCGGCCCGGGCCCCCCGCGTACGCACCGCCGCAGCCCCTATGGAAGTGGACGTAGCGATCGCCGGCGCCGGCCCCGCCGGTCTCGCCTGCGCAGCTGCGCTGCGGCGCGCAGACCCCTCCCTGCGCGTGCAGCTGTTTGAGAAGACGCGCATGACGGGGCGCGGCGCCGCCATCCTAGTTGGCATCAACGGGCTCAAGGCGCTCAAAGCGATCGACCCCGCGATGCTGGATGATCTGTTGTCAAAGGCCATCAAGCTGGAGGGATCAGGTGAATGGCAGGGGCCAGGAGTGGAAAGACGCGCCGCAGGGTGCGAGCGGGACGGCCAGTGACGCGCACTGGGCCACCTGAGGGTGCGGTGTGGCACGGCAGCATAGGAGGCCGACCCGCGGCTTTCCATGGCGAAGGAAGCTGCACCCTCTTTGGCCCCGCCCTTGAGAGCGCGCCCGGCGCCTCCCCTACCCACCCCTCACCTGCTGCCGCGCCTCCCAAACAACCGTCCCCTCTCCTGCAAACCCCCTCCTCCACCCCCACCCCTCAAACCCCTCTCTCAACCACTCCCGCTTCCGCAAACCCCCTCCTCCCTAAGGGATCCAAAAAATGCACAGTTGAATGATACAACCATCCAGAAACCGAAACATCCAACGTGTCAGCGGTTCAACAATGCTCCAACCCAACAACCCAACAACCCCATCAGAGCGCTACAACATGGAGACCGGGGAGCTGAAGGAGTGGCTGCCGATGCGCAACGACGAGTTCTCAACCAAATACGGCTTCCACAACGCGCTGCTCGGCTGGGCCGACATCACCGGCGCGCTGCGCGCCGCGCTGCCGCCGGGCAGCGTCACCCCGAGCGCGGCCGTCGCCGGGTTCGAGCGCGGCGACGGCGGCGGCGTGCGCGTGCTGGGGGAGGGCGACGAGGTCCTGGCGACAGCCAAGGTGCTGATCGGCGCCGACGGCTGGTTCTCGGGGGTCCGCGCGCAGCTGCTGGCCGACGGGCCGCCCACGTTCAAGGACGCCGTCGTGTGGCGCGCCCGCGTGCCGCGGCGGCCGGAGTGGCTGCCCAACGAGCGCCGCACGCAGTGGTGGGTGCCGCCGGACGGCATGCGGCCGGGGGCGCTGTTGGCTGTGCTGATCCCCGTGCCCGGCGGCGACCTGGTCTGGCAGTGCCACGCGCCGCTCTCGCGGCTGCAGGAGAAGGGCATCTCCTTCGACCCCGTGACCGGCGAGGCCGGCTCCAGCCACTCGGACGGCGGCGGCGGCGCGTCCGCGTCCGCGGGCGCCGGCGGGGAGAGCGCAAAGGCGCGGTGCTTGAAGGTGTTCGAGGGTCTGGCCGGCATCGGGCCGTTCATGGCGGTCGTGGCGGGGACGCCGGAGAGCGCGGTGACGGAGCACGGGCTCTACCAGCGGACGCCGGATCAGATCCCGGACGGGAGCTGGGGGGACGGCATGGTCACGCTCGCGGGCGACAGCGCGCACACGGCGTGAGTGCAGCGCGGGGCCGGGGGCACGGAGGGCGCGGGCAGGCGCCCGGGCGCTGGAGCAGGGTGGTGGTGGCCTGCTCCCTCGGCCAGAGGCGCCGCGGTGCCCTGCCCCAACTGTGCCGTCTTCGCCCCCGCTTCCAATGGATCTGCACCCCCTGAGCGGCTCCCTGGGCAGCGACACCCCCACCCATGCAC
>NW_014012695.1:18150-20632 GCF_000611645.1 Monoraphidium neglectum
TGTCCTGATGCAACTCGCGCACCCACCCACCCACCCACCCCCACACCCCGCCCCGCGCCGCAAACCCCTCAGCTACGTCGACGGCACCGGCCTCGCCCTCAGCCTGGAAGACGCCGCAGTGTTGGGCTGGCAGGTCAAGCAGCACGGCCTGACAGAGGCGGCGCTGCGCGCCTATGAGGCCGCGCGCATCCCGCGCGTCAAGGCCGTGTTCACGCTCGCGGCCCGCCAGGGCGCGCAGATGGCCGCGGGGGTGCCGCAGCAGCAGCTGTTCGAGGAGCGGGCCAAGCTGCTGTATGGGGGGCTCGATTTCGAGCCGCTCGGGGCCACGGAGGCGGCGGCCGCGACGCAGACACAGGCGGCAGCCCAGGCGGGCGTTTGATTGACAATGGTGTCCGAGGCTTTCTGCAGGTGGTGAAGCGATTGCTCGCCCCTGTCAGCTATTGTTGCTGTTTAGCTGGTTGCTAGCTTGCTAGAGGGAGCCCGGCCTGCACTTGGCCAGGGGCCACATTTGTACCACTTGCTTGCTGAACCATATCCGCTGTCAAGCCGGCTGCCCAGCCGCCTGGTCGGGCGGGCGGCCCCAAAAGAAGTAGGCAAGGTGCAGCGTCACCCTTGAATTTGCGGTTTGTCGGCGTTTGGCTGCTGCACACCCCGATTGTGTGCACCTGCCCAGCCGCCTGGACACTCGGTTGTTGGCGTGAGGCGAGCGTGCCGCTGGGTGCGGCGATCACCTCCGCTTGAGCATAAGCGCGACGGCTGCTGCCGCGGTAAGACTGCGCTTTTGAATCAACTGCGTCTTTGCCACCAGTGGTTGTGCAGATATTTATAGGTATCTGTGGACTGAGTTGCTGGTGAGATCAAGTCAAGCGTCTAGGGTGTAATCTGCACATCCCTTGATCCTGACTTTTGAGTTTAGCAGCAGACTGCACGTCGAGGCTGCGGAAGCGCGACCCCGCCACAAAGGCATGGTGCCATCAATTGATTGCCGGGTGCAGCAAAAGAGCCCAGCTTTTGGGTATGAAGCAGCAGAGGTAGCAACAGGTGAAGTGCATCAGACGAGCACAAGCTGGTCAACGCATTCTTGTCTCTGTCATCACAAACACGCAACACAATGAGCAGCACATCAACAGAAGGCAGGTGCCAGCGAGCCTAAGACATGACTCATGGTTGACAAGCTTGAGACACTTCTCGTGGCGCACATTTTCAGCGCCTGCTTTGAGTGCAGCAGGGCACAGGTTTGGCCCAAGATGATTGTGTCATGACCACAAACCCTCCGCGGCACGCCACTGGTCGCGGCAGCAGCGCGGCAGCTGCACCGCTCATTTCGTGCCCTTGGCTGCCTTGAGCAGCAGGGTTTGATGATGGAAACAGCAACGCTCGACCCATGGAAAACGCAGTAACTGAGTGACTGTGTGCAGTTGGGGCGCGTGCACCCAAGCATGAATGGGGCGGGGTTGTCCTGCCCCCGCCGGTCACGAGACGCCGCACACCGACCCCACCGCCCCGACAAGCTCCGGGCGCCGCGCGACGCGCGCGAGCGCGGCGCCCGCCACGTAAACGCTCGCGGCCGTCCCCAGCACGCACATGGCAGCGAGCAGCAGGACCAGCAGGCCGGGGCGGCCGGTGCGCCGCACCGCGGCGTCGATGGCGACCTGGCCGAGGAGGGTCGCCACAAAGCAGGTGGCCGCGAGGGCGATGCCATAGTCCCATCGAATGATACCCTGGGATTGCGATTTGGAACCAGGCGGCGCGGGGAGGGCAAGGGCTGCGTGGAGCGAGCGGTGGGGCCGCGGCCGTGGCTACTGTAGAGCTCAAGGCGGCTCCGTGGGGCAGCTAAGGGTGGAAATGCTTGCAGGTCAAACCGCAGTCAAACCTCTGGCGGCGGTGTTGTCTCGGCCGCTGCAGCAGCAGCAGGGCGCAGGCCGCGCGGCGGGGTGTTTTGGGGGGGGGGAGCCTCACCTGGGAGGCGTATATGATGGCGGCGGCGGCGCTGCTCAGCATCAGCGTCACCTGGCTGGACGCCACTGTGACCTGCGGGTGCACCCGCAGCTCCAGCATCAGCGGCGTGAGCACGATGCCGCCCCCGAGGCCGAGCAGGCCGGCCAGCAGCCCGGCCGCAACGCAGAACGCCGGCAGCGCGAGCGAGTTGGCGGGCGTCCACGCCAGGCGGCCGGCGGTGAGCGGCGAGAGCCACGGCGGCGAGTGCTCGGGCGGCACCGGCGGCTGCTTGCGGCACGCCTCCGGGTCCTCTGCGGGGGCGCCGCTGGCTGCCGCCGCCGCGGCAACAGCGCGGGCGACGACGGCGGCTTTCCAGAGGACGTGGCGCCGCGCCAAGAGCAGCGCCGCCGCGAGCGGCGGCACGACCGCCGCCGACACGGCCCAGTAGCCGGCCGAGCCGCACGGCAGCGCCAGCGCCGTCGCGAGGCGCGTGGCGACGAGGGACGCCATGCACAGGAGCAGCGCGGCGGCCTGCAGCGGCGGG